>NC_060274.1:128188185-128442590 GCF_021613505.1 Equus quagga | reverse complement strand
CAGTTACCGCCCAGCAGCAGCCCTTCATTACACATTCATTTATCACACTATCTTCAGGAACTACAATTCCCTGAGCGGGAAAACTAACCACCATCCCTACAGCAACTGCGGGGCTGCGGGATCATTCCAGCTCCAACGTTCCAAGCAAGAGTCCAAAGAAGAGGAACAGAAAGGGGAAAGCCGGCAGAAGTGGTACCATCGAGAGTTCGCGAGATTGGGAACTATCCAAGGGCAAGCGTCAGCTCACATTTATTGACCCATTTTTTTGAATGAATGAATCATCATCATTTTTTGAACCTCTGCTCCACGCTAGACTCTTTGCTAGGTTATAGGGATTTGCAGACTTGATAGAGAGTTAAGTAAGGGCTACAGTGTGGTCGGGGTGGGGACACAGAGCCCCTGGAAAGCAGAGAGTTAATATCAAAGGGAGGAAAGCAGCGGAGGCGCGTTTAGAACAGTGCTCGCTTCCTGCGTGTTTCGCCCGCTGGCACTCTCCTTCCGAAGGTGGTGGTGGGATTTCTCTCATTTCAGGCCACCTTACTGCTGTCCTGGTTCACAGATTTTTCTCTCCTACTTCGTCCTTCCCCCACAGCTTCCGGGCAGAGACTTCTTTCAAGCTGCAGGATCGATCTGAGACGTGGCAGGAATTGATATGGGCGTTTGGAAATGTAGAGCGGCCAGGAGCAGAAGGGGTTCAGCTTGGCACACAACACTCTCCGTCTGAATTTCCCTTTCCTCCTGCTCCTGGGCTGGAGCCGGCCCCTCGGGACACGCGCTCAGTCTCGGAGCATGTAAAGAATAATTCACCACATACTTTCCACCCAAATACGGCTAAAACCTCAAATAGGCAATGTTACCTCTGTTTTAAGCTTTCAGGAAAAAGTGGCAAATCTCCAGAAAGCAATCTGTTTTTAGGACTTAACTTGGACACTTTTTTAATAATATGGCCTGCATCAGTGCGTATTTTGTCAAATCTCTGAAACCTTTACACTCTACTTCTATTGTCTTGAACGTCAGAAATATTGGTACATTCTAATTTCTAACAGAATTTTCAGTTTTCTAAATGTTGCGCGTGGCTTATCAATTCTTAATTACTGAGACAGGAGGGAAAGGAGTCTGCAATTTGACAAAATTTCTAGTAAAAAAGATGGAAATAAAAAAGGCCGTAGGGGCCCTGAATTAAATCACATGTAAAAATCAGAAGTGTAATTCCCAGCTCATTTTGGTAAATCAGATTCCATGGTAGTATTTACTTAATATTCAAAGGAAACTTTCTCCTGTCTCTGTCCATTATTTCCCTGCTTCTCTCACCTCCACCCTGAAACTAGGTCAGTTTCTACCCACATTACATGACTATCCCAAAGAGAAATGGTCACTCTTAAGGGGCCAAGAGAGTGAAACCCACAGCAGTTCAGAAAAGATCAAAGTAGAAAGCATATTTTACAAGGAAAAGAGAATTTAAAAGAAAAAAAAAAACACACTCATAGATACAGAGAACAATTTCGTGGTTGCCAGAGGTGGAGAGCAGGGAGTGGGCGAAATGGGTGAAGATGGTTGAAAGGTACAAACTTCCAGTTATAAAATAATAAGCCCCGGGGATGTGACGTCCAGCATATACTGTGAGCTAGTTAATAGGACTGTATCATATATTTGAAGGTTGCTAAGAGAGTAGATCTTAAAAGTCCTCATCATAAAAAGAAAATTGTAACTATGTGTGGTGACAGATGTTAACTAGACATACTGTGGTGATCATTTCACAATGTATAAATATTGAATTATTATGCTGTACACCTGAAACTAATATGTTATATGTAAATTATATCTCAGTTTAAAAAAAACATGTAATAGTACAAGGAACTCAAATAAAACCTAAAAATAAATAAATTCTATAGATTATAAACAAGAAAATAAGTAAATTATATACTATATTTTATCATCTAAAATGTCATTGATTGTAAGATGGACCATTAGTTTATATAGCACTGAGAAAGAAACACCATTTTGAGATGTAAAATCTGAAACACTAATTTTCATTTGTCTTTATTAAAATAATACTTTAGATTTATTTATACATCGTTTGTCATATATCATTCTTTTCAATAATTAAGAGGGAAAATAGAAATGAAATAATTGGTTTAGGCATTCCTAAAATGTCTTCACACTCAGGATTGACACTTCTAAATCACTTTTCAATGCAAATCAAATCGATAGTATTTTTCCCCTGCACAATATCATCCTCTGTGCCATCTGCAGTGTTTCATTATTGTTTGTGGGGTTTTCTCATAAGCCTCTGACATCCATGCTGTAAGTTTTGATGTGAATGGATAAGCAATGGCAACAATATCATCTCCTTTTCCTGACAGCAGAGATTGTTAAGATTCTCCCCAATTTTAGAGAGATTAAAATTTGGAACTAATCTCTGCATTAGAATTAATGAGTTTGTGGTATTATGAAAAATAAAATAAGTCAAGCTAGACAAGAGAGATCAGGAATGCAAGGTAGCACGGTGCAGTTGCAAATCGAGTGGACAGGCAGGGCATCCTTGAGAAGTTAACATCTGAGCAAAGACTGGAAATCGCTGGGGAGTGAGGCATGCAGACATCTGGATGAAGAGTGTGCCTGCAGTGGGAACAGGTAGACAAATACCCAAGGCTGAGGCATGCTGGCGAGTAGAGGAGCATCACGGAGCCAACGAGTCTGGAACAAACAAGCCAGTGGGGTGAGGTGAGAGATAAAGCCAAGGTGGCCAGGAGGGCCTTGTAGGCTGATACTGGCATGGGTTTACTCTGAGAGACCTGGTCCTTTGTCCTGGCAGGATTCAGAGCAGATGAATGATAGGATCCAACTTCTGTTTTTCCAGGACCGCTGTGCCTGCCGAGCCGAGCATGATGCAGGGACGAGGAGAGAAGCAGACCAGTGATGAGGTTACGGCAGTGATCCGGGCGAGAGGTGCCACTGGCTCTGAGCTGGACAGCAGCAACTGTGGTGGTGAGAAGTGGTCAGATTCTGGCTGCACTTTGAATCTGGAGCCAGTAGGGTTTCCTTACACATAGAAATATTTATTTACAGATTATTTGGAATAAAAATGGGGGGTGCTTCTTATTCAGTGGTTAAGACAATTTTCAAACTTCAAAACCGAATTTCATCTCCAGAAATAAGAATTAAAATTTCCCTTCCCGATGTGTTTTCTGAACAGGCCAGGGAACTGCAGGCAGCGCCATCATGAAGAGACAATTTTAGTGCATTTTAAAGCATCAATAATTGAGTGAAGGAGTGTAATAACTTGTACTGAGCAAGGGATAATCAGATGTCATGCCTTAGGCCAGCCTGCGAGCTGATTTCAGAGATCAGCCAGAAGTCAATATTTTTGTTTGTTTGTCTTTGCTTTCTTATCTTCTGTCAAATTTCTGGAATACACACAGAAGTCTTATATAGAACGATTAACTGTATCAGCGTCTCAGTACCATTTTGACATTGCAACAGTCAAAGCCCTTAAACAAAGCCCAAGATGACTCATTAGGTGAAGAACTCCCCTCCAGGAAGCACCGGGGAGCCCTCGAGCTTTCCATTATTACTTTTAACTTCCTGCACCCTCACTGGGGCCTCTGTGCTTCTCATCCCTCGTCACAGGGAAGGAAGCAGAGGGGCTGGTGGGCCAGGTAGTGGGCAGAAGTGCATTCGGACTCAGGCGTGCCCCACTCCAAAACCTGGACTCACGTGGCCCCCCCAAGTTACCTGCTGCAGACCGGAGCTTCCTGAACTATAGCTCAGAGCGATTCAGCATCCTGGTACTACTGCCACCTGGAAACTATTTGACCTAAGGCAAGCCGATTCATTTTTCCAGGGTTTCTCCCTCTGTTGTCGAGATGAGGAGATCAATACCTGCCCATCCTCCCTAATGGAAGTTTAAAGTGACCTGCTAGAGGTGTGAGAGCTTCACAAAGTGAGCAAAAACTATTGGAAAAAAAGAGTCAGGATAACCTTCGATAAAGCATGGCCTGCCGGAGGACAGAAGCTGGCTGACTCCAGGGTTCCCTGAATTTTAATGCACTCTTTTTGCTTAGCTACCTGCCATTTATAAAAATGTATACAACAGAGAATGTTTTCAGTCATCATTTGTTCATTTACTCTACATTCTTTTGAGTGTCTCTCTCATTGTTTCATGTCTATCTTATCTCCCCAGGATCATAAAGCTCCAGGAAGGCCTAAGGAGAGTATTCAGCTGAAACGTCTCCCCGCAGAAAGAGCAAACGGTAGGCATTAAATATTCATTGACCTAAGGTTTACTGAGGGTCTCAAGAATGCTTATGAAGAAACACCCACCTAACATCATTCATTCTTCTTTTTCTTGGTAATGTGCAAACATCGATTCGAATTGCAAACCTCAAATTACTTCTTGGAAGAAGTAATAAATTGCATAAAGTGTGACAAGAGTCCCACACAGTCCAAAACTAACAGACTGTCTCCCAGTATGACAACGACAAAGGTCATCTTCCAAAAGTTATGATAAATGAATATATTATAATTTGATGTCACGATGACTCTTCACTCTGAGGAGAGTACAAGAGTAAAAAATACGAAAAGCTCTTTCAAAATATTAAGCTAATATACGATATCAAATAAAATTAGACTTAAGCACAAATATTGCAAACTACATCAAAGTTTAGAAATACATAGATATTGACAAATGTTTCTGAGTCCTTGTTATATTCTAATCATTAAGAATATATATATATATATATACAGAGAAAAAAGTCTTTACAGGTGTCCTCAAGAATGCAGTGATTTCCAGCATCTTTGCAGAGGGTTTTCCATTTATCTTGCTAATTCTGCTCTAGCATTCTCTAAAGGATACTGTCACCATTGACTGAGGTGCTGATGTTACCAGAAATCTTTGATGCCTCAAGAAGAATGAAGATAGACCAATTTTTGTCATATATATCTGTGAAATATGTTACATACATACCACAATATATAATATTTCAATCTTCTTTTGCTCACTTAATATACATCCGTTTACAATTTTGTGATATACATGTGTATATAAAATGCTGTACAGTATATACATATACACATATACATTCAATGCTGCCAGCATTGATGGCTTTCACTGCAATGATTTTTGTTAAACTGGCATCAATTAAAACCTCATTTCTTTAGCTATTAGTTTGATGAAATTTCTGCTGTATTTGCTCTAAATATTTTTTCATACTTTGTTTTCTATTTGGTTCTCATGGATTTAAACAAATATATGAATTCAAAGCTCTCAGTGTTCTTGCAGACATTTTTCTTTACTTCCAAGCCTAGGATATATTTCCTATTCACCTTTTTTATTATAACTTTGTAAGACGTTTTTCCTAATATAGCTGGGATTTTATATTATGTATGTAGTCATACAGCCTTTAAAAGATTTTCTTCCAAAAAGCTGATTGTTCCAGCAACACTTGTTGAATAATGCTTTATTTTTTTGCTTAAAGCAAACAAAACATTCCTAAATATAACAATAGCTAAACTACATAAATTTAAACATGTACATTGTTTTATAATTTTTTAGCATAATAATTCTAGTTTTTCAAACTTATTTCTGTTTTTAACACAGTGCTCTTGGTTCCACTTTAGTAATGAATCATTTTTGTGCTAGACTTGATAAGACTAACAAAAAGTGATCTAAAATTGAGGCTTCTAGAATCTTTCCTACATACGTCTATCTCCCACGTTTCTAATTTGACTTATATTCTTTCTGGGCAGATTGAAGTAGATCCTTACAGCTTGTGTGTGTATCTTCATAATTCTTTCTTATTATAACATCTAAGGAGACACTGGCTATGCCTGGGATCGCTCTCCCAGTGGTTGTCTATTGGAATTAGCAGGTACTTGGCTGTGTTACCGTCCAAAACAAATAAGAGAAACTTCCCTGTGCAGTCCAGATCAGATTAAAATGCCGAAGTTCCCAAATAATGAGATGAAACTTTCATCTGCTGATCCCAAGGGACACTCCTCAAAGCGTGGGGAGAAGGCTGTGGGATGGGTCCCTTCACTTTTCGGTCCAGATTTCTTAAGAAGAACAGCATGCCATTTTGGACTGATTTGACTCTCTGACTAAGCTGCAGGTCCTACTTTATAGTGAGGGATGTCCAAAGTTTAAAGGTTTATTTTGTTCTCAAATCTACTAAGCTTCATTACTTCTTTAATTGAAGGGTCCAACTTGGGTCACAATCTCCTCCCCCACTGAAATATGCTCGTGTCACATCCTGTGAAACCACAGTACTCCAGCCGGTACTGTGTGTGGAGTGGGGAGTGTTGCCTAAGGTTGTCTATTTCTGTTCACCTTGTACTCCACGCTCCCCAGGGTTCATGACTGCAGTGGCTCTCAGTGGGGGCAGTACCACCACTGACCAGAGTGTTTGGAAAATATGGAAGGGTATTTTTGATTAAGGATGCTACTAGCGTTTATTAATAGATTGGCAAGAATTATGCTAACTGTTCTGCAATACACCAGTCAATCCTACAAAACAAAACTGTCCTACATCCCTCATGAATTTCAAATCCCCAGGAGACAAAACCTATGGTAGCTAGTATATTTCCAATAATTTAGTATTGCTATAGACTGAATGTTTGTGTCTCCCCAAATTCATATGTTGATACCTAATCCCCAGTGTAACGGTACTTGGAGGTGGGACCTTTTGGTGGAACCCTCATGAATGGGATTAATGCCCCAATATAAGAGGCTCCAGGGAACTCCCTATTCCCCTCTGCCCTGTGAGGAAACAAGAAGAAGATAACTGTCTATGAACCAGGAAGCAGCCCCTTAACAGACAGAAAATCTGCCAGCATCTTGATCTTGGACTTCCCAGCATCCAGACCTATGAGAAATAAATTTCTGCTATTTTTAAGCCATCCAGTCTGTGGAATTTTTGTTACAGCAGCCAGAACAAGCTATGGAAAGTACATAATCATCTTGGAAATGTTTTACAAAAAGTTACATAGTCAGCTGCAGAAGACTTGTGCTTCTCAAACAACCACATAAGGGATCAGTCCCACCTTCCAAAGCCTGAGACAATTGGGTGCTTCCATGCCTGGGGCTAGCCCCACTCAGCTGCAATCTTGAGAGAGCTGACAACAGCCTTGCAGGCCAGAGGCCTAGAGCAATTGTAAGTCCCTGAGCCTAGCAACCAGCCACTCTAGGGGCCTATTCACTTAACAGAAAAACTGCAACAGGAATGTGCTATTAGCCAACTGTGCTGGGGCTCTCCAAACCTGACAAACTGACTGAAGGATCCATAGCAGCCACAAGCAGCTGAGAATTACAACCAGCCAGACAGGGGAACAGCCTAGCCTCCCTGAGCACCTGCTGCAAGAGCAAACCTGCTACAACAGAAGGACACAAATAGCCCACACAGGGGTCACTCCTGGAACATTTGGAACTGGTGAGGAACACACTGCTGGTCTGCATAAGGCATATCTCACATAAGGCCACTTCCCCAAGATCAGGAGACATAGCTGACTTGCCTAATACACAGATATAAGTACAGAGAAAGAGCCAAAATGAGGACGCAAAGGAATACATTCCAAGCAAAGGAACAGGACAAAACCCCAGAGAAAGAACTAAATGAAACAGAAATAAACAATCTATCTGCCAAAGAGTTCAAACAAAAAGTCATAAAGATGCTTACTGATCTTGGGAGGAGAATGGATGAACTCAGTGAGAATGTCAACAAAGAATTGGAAAATATAAAAAAGAACCGATCAGAAATGAAGAATACAATACTGGAAATGAAAATTTCACTAAAGGGACTCAATAACAGAGTAGATGATAAAGGAGAATGGATCAGCGAGCTGGATGAAAGACTAGAGGAAATCACCCAAGCTGAACAGACAAAAGAAAAAAGAATGAAAAAGAATGAGAAAAGTCTAGGGGAACTCTGGGACAACATCAAGTGCACTAACATTCATATTATAGGTGTCCCAGAAGGAGAAGAGAAAGACAAAGGGTCAGAGAATCTATTTGAAGAAATAATAACTGAAAAATTTCCTGACCTAAGGAAGGAAACAGACATCGAAGTACAGGAAGCACAGAGATCACCAAACAAGATAAGCCTAACGAGGCCCACACCAAGACACGTTATAATTAAAATGTCCAAAATTACAGATAAAGAGAGCATCCTAAAAGCTGTAAGAGAAAGGCAACAAGTGACATACAAAGGCAACCCCATAAGGCTATCAGTGGACTTCTCAGTAGAAACATTACAGGATAGAAGGGAGTGGCACAATATAATTAAAGTGCTGAAAGGAACAAACCTACAGCCAAGAATACTCTACCCGGCAAGGTTACCATTCAGAATGGAAGGAGAAATAAAGAGTTTCCCAGACAAGCAAAACCTGAAGGAGTTTACCACCAAGAAACCAAGCTTACAAGAAACCAGCCATACAAGAAATGCTAAAGGGACTTATTTAAGTGGAAAAGAGAAGATCACAAATAGGAATATGAAAATAATAAAAAAAAATAAAATCACTGGTAAAAGCAAATATACAGTAAAGATATCAGATCAACTACCTATGAAGATAATATGAAGGTCAAAAGACAAAAGTACTAAAATTACCTATTTCAATGATAAGAGGGTAATGGATAGACACACATGAAAAAAGAGGTTAGATATGATATCAAAATCATAAAATGTGGGAGGAGGGGTGAAAAAGAGTACAGCTTTTAGAAAGAGGTCGAACTAAAGAGACCATCAACTCAACACAGATTGCTATATACGTAGAATATTATATATAAACCTCATGGTAATCGTAAACCAGAAACCTATAATAAATACACAAATAATTAAGAGAAAGGAACCCAAACATAATGCTAAAGAAAGCCATCAAACCATAAGGGAAGAGAGCAACAGAAGAAGAAAGGAACAGAGAAGAACTACTAAAACACCCAGAAAAAAAGTAACAAAATGGCAATAAGTGCATACTTATCAATAGCTATTTTAAATGTTAATGGAATAAATGCCTCAATCAAAAGGCATAGGGTGGCCGATTGGATAAAAAAACAAGACCCATATATGCTGCATATAAGAGACACACTTCAGACCTAAAGACACTCGCAAACTGAAAATGAAGGGATGGAAAAAGATATTCCATGCAAATGGCAAAGAAAAGAAAGCTTGAGTAGCAATACTTATACCAGACAAAATAGGCTTTAAAACAAAAACTGCAACAAGAGACAAAGAAGGGCACTACATAATGATAAAGTGAGCAATCCAACAAGAGGATATAACACTTGTAAATATCCATGCACCCAAAATAGGAGAACCTAAATATATAAACCAATTATTAACAGACATAAAAGGAGAAATAGACAGTAACACGATAATAATAAGGGTCTTTAACACTCCACTTACACCAATGGATAGACCATCCAAACAGAAAATCAATAAGGAAACACTGGCCTTAAATGACACATTAGACTATATGGACTTAGTAGATATACACAGAACATTCCTTCCAAAACCGAAGAATTCTTTTCAAATGCACATGGAACATTCTCCAAGATTGATCACATATTAGGCCACAAAACAAGTCTCAATAAATTTAAGAAAAGTGAAATAGTACCAAACATATTTTCTAAACACAAAGGTATGAAACTAGAAATCAACTACAAGAAGAAAATCAGAAAAGCCACAAAAATGTGGAGATTAAACAAAATACTACTGAAGAATGATTGGGTTAATGAGGAAATCAAAAGGAAAAATCAAACAATACCTGGAGACAAATGAAAATGAAAATACAACAGGCCAAAATCTATGGTATACAGAGAAAGCGGTTCTAAGAGGAAAGTTTATAGCAATACAGACCTACCTCAACAGACAATAAAAATCTCAAATAAACAATCTAACAGTGCACCTAAAGGAAATGGAAAAAGAAGAACAAACAAAGCCCCAAATTAGAAGAAGGAAGGAAATAATAAAAATCAGAACACAAATAAATGAAGTAGAGACTAAAAAACAAAAAAGGAAAAAGAAAAAAATCAATGAAACCAAGAATCGATTCTTTGAAAAGATAAACAAAATTGTCAAACCTTTAGCTAGACTCAGCAAGAAAAAAAGAGAGAAGCCTCAAATAAATAAAATCAAAAATGAAAGAGGAGAAATTACAATAGACACCTCAGAAATACAAAAGATTATAAGAGACTACTATGAAAAGTTATATGCCAACAAATTGGATAATCTAGAAAAAAATGAATAAATTCTTAGAATCATACAACCTTCTAAAACTGAATCAAGAAGAAATAGAGAGTTTGAATAGACCAATCACCAGTAAGAAGATGGAAACAGTAATCAAAAACCTCCCAAATAAGAGTCTAGGACCAGATGGCTTCCCTGGTGAATTATACCAAACATTCAAAGAATACAGCACCAGTTCTTCTCAAACTCTTACAAAGAGTGGAAGAGGAGGAGAAACTTCCCAACTCATGCTATGAAGCCAACATTGCCCTGATACCAAAACCAGACAAGGACAACACAAAAAAAGAAACTTCCCTCTTAGAACCACTTTCTCTGTATCCCAGAGATTTTGGCATATTGTATTTTCATTTTTATTTGTCTCCATGTATTTTTTGGTTTCTCCTTTGATTTCTTCATTAACCCAATCATAATTCAGTAGCATTTTGTTTAATCTCCACATATTTGAGACTTTTCTGGTAACTTCCTGTAGTTGATTTCTAGTTTCATACCTTTGTGGTCAGAAAAGATGGTTGGTGCTATTTCAATATCATTGATGAACATCGAAGCAAAAATCCTCAACAAAATACTAGCAAATTGAATACAACAATACATTAAAAAGATCATACATCATAATAAATTGGGATTTATTCCAGCAATGCAGGGATGGTACAGCATCCACAAATCAATCAGTGTGATATAGCATATTAACAAAATGAAGGACAAAAATCACATGATCATCTCAATAGATGCACAGAAAGCATTTGACAAGTTACAGCATCCATTTATGATAAAAATTCTGAACAAAATGGATACAGAAGGAAAGAACCTCAACATAATAAAGGCCACATATGACAAACCCACAGCTAATATCATTCTCAAGGGAGAAAAACTGAAAGCTATCCCTTTAAGAACAGGAACCAGACAAGGATGCCCACTTTCACCACTCTTATTTAGCATAGTATTGGAAGTCTTAGCCAGAGCAATCAGGCAAGAAAAAAGAAATAAAAGGAATGCAAATTGGAAAAGAAGAAGTGAAACTTTCACTATTTGCAGGTGACATGATTTTATATATAGAAAACCCTGAATAATACACTAAAAAACTTAGAAATAATAAATGAATACAGTAAAGTTGCAAGATACATAATCAACATAGAAAAATCAGTTGTATTTCTATAAACTAACAATGAAGTAGCAGAAAGAGAAATTAAGAATACAATCCCATTTACAATTGCAACAAAAAAAATAAAATACCTATGAATAAATTTAAACAAAGAGGTGAAAGATGTGTGCACTAAAAACTATAAAACATTGAAAACACTGAAAGAAATTGAAGAAGACACAAACAAATGGAAAGATATTCAGTGCTCTTGAACTGGAAGAATTAACATAGTTAAAGTGTCCATACTTCCTAAGGCAATCTACAGATTCAATGAAATCCTTATCCAAGTTCCAACAACACTTTTCACAGAAATAGAACAAAGAATACTTAAATTTATATCAGACAACAAAAGACCCTGAATTGTGAAAGGAATCCTGAGAAAAAAGAATAAAGCTGGAGGTATCACACGCCTTGATTTCAAAATATACTACAAAGCTACAGTAACCAAAACAGCATGATACTGGCACAAAAATAGACACACAGATCAACGGAACAGAATAAAGAGCCCAGAAATAAACCCACACATCTATGGACAACTAAATTCTGACAAGGGAGCCAAAAGTAGACAATGGAGAATAAATGGTGTTGGGAAAACTGGGCAGCCATATGTAAAAGAATGAAAGTAGACCTTTATCTTACACCATCCACAAAAATAAACTCAAAATGGATTAAAGACTTGAATGTAAGACCTGAAACTATGAAACTTGTAGAAGAAAACATAGGCAGTATACCTTTTGACACCGGTCTTACCAGCATGTTTTCAAGTACCATGTCTGACTGGGCAATGGAAACAAAAAAAATAAATAAATAAACAAATAGGACTACATCAAACTAAAAAGCTTCTGCACAGCAAAGGACACCATCAACAAAACAAAAAGACAACCTAACAACTGGGAGAAGATACTTGTAAACAATATACGGGATAAGGGCTTAGTATCCAAAATGTACAAAGAATTCATACGTCTCAACAACAAAAAAACTGACAACCCAATTAAAAAATGGGCAAAAGATCTGAAAAGAGATTTCTCCAAAGAAGATATACAGATGGCCAACAGGCACATGAAAATATGTTCAATATCGTTAACTATCAAGGAAATGCAAATCAAAACTACAAAGAGATATCACCTCACTCCTGTCAGAATGGATATAATTAGCAAGACAGGAAACAAATTTAAACAATGTTATAAACCAATATCACTGCAATAAAAAAAAAGAAGTTACATGAAAGTACAAATATTGAAGAGAGTATTATTGTGGAGAGGGACGCTTAAATGGATTAAAGATATGGTCTTCCATAACAGAATAATTTATTTACTCCATACATCAACTCAATGCACTATAAAATTTCCAATTTCATATTTAGTAGAAAAACACAATAGCAAAAGCTATGCAAAAGCATATAGACCCAACTGCAATGCTGTAATAGAGGAGATTCGAGAGTCTTTTTAGAAGACTTAAAATCAAATAGAATTACATTTAAGAAGTCACATGAAATGCAGGGACCTCACTGAACTTTGTTAATAAAGGTGTTTTTAAAAATATTTCATATCATTGCCAACTTAGACATTTAAAAGTTATGTAGCACAATGACAGGAATTAATTTATGAAAATTAGCTACTGAAATTCTCTATTCAGTTTGCGGTGAGCTGTTAGTTTTCCCGTCCTATTTGGATAATATCCCCGGAGGTCTACACACAAATTCTTTATAGCCTCCTGTTTTCTAATTTTTTTCCAGTTGACCTTTGAAGAATATTGTATATTGTCTCCAAGACAATATCTTTATTTATATCTTTTTAAGTTCCTGACAACTGAATGCACACCTGGACTTTTAGGAGAATTTCCTAATAGTAAATATATTTTCAGTGATAGTTGTCACTGGCTCATCCCATGTTACAACAATGGCAATTATGCTGACATTACACTTGTCAATAATTCCCAGCTCCTCTGTGAAAACACTTCCTTATTATTTCCACTGCAACAGTTTATAATTTTCCAAGGTGTGTTATTTCCACTTCAATTAACATTATTTTCTTCTTTGTCTGATCAATACAATTTTCACGTATTATTTATCAGAGCATTATTTTTTACTCTAGCACCCACCTGTATCTGCATTTTATTTTCACATGCTTCTTGTAAAGAACAGCTTCTGATTGTCTCATTTCTTTTAAATCCAATGTTATTCATCATAAGCAGATACACACATCTGACTACTTCATCATGTATTAGGATGTGGTTGTGCCAAGTCATTTTATAGGGAACACATGTTAATATCCTTTTATTTGTCTCTCATATTGGAGACAGGTGAATATATTTACTTTTTAAAACTCTGTATGTAGGTAGCTTTATTATCTATGAATTTTATTTCAGGATGATAAAGGGGGTGTTACATAGTATGTTCATTATTAGATTGAATCTAAGACACCATTGACTGTAAGACACGTTACTTTATGTTAAGACATTTACAAAAACATGCTGCAATCAAACTATGACACAAAGTCTTATCACCACTTGCGATTTTTGACAGAGCATCTTCTGCACCATTAGAGCATTAGTGATGCAGTATTTCTTAAAAGGTTGCTCCATTATCGACACCTAAATTTTCTCCCAAGCACCAGTAACAACAGTGGCACTTTCTTGATTTTACCCAAGGTGTCAATTGAAGATTTTCAGGTAACAAACAAGAAGGTATTTTTGATGTGAAATGAACCCAACACAAGTAGCCACAACACTCCACAGAAGTCAAAGTTATGAGAGAATGAGCTCCCCGGACCAGGCACACACACGTGCAGGCAATGACAACCGTCTCTCCCGGGCCAGTGTTGACTTTGAGATGCCATTGCTGTAAAGCACCTGTGATTTCAGATATATTAACATGTGAAACAATTGAATGGGGTGTGATATAAGGTGGACGTTGGAACTGGGAGGTTTCAGAACCACTGAGCTAATGGAATTCTCCTCATCTGGCTCTTTTTCCATCGAAGCTTTGGACTTATAAGTAATTTGGTCCAGAAAGTCTACAGACCACTATGTTGGGTGAAAAGTCTAGACAGTCCTCATCGAACAGGTCATTCAACTGGCAGCTACAGATTATAGTCCAGTAAATTCTACCCACAGGCCAGTGGATCCATGCTCCAAAAGAATTGAAAAGAATCCAAAGGAGACGCAAATGATTTCTCCTAGAGACTTCTGAAAAGTGGCTGTGTGTGTTCTGAAATGTAAGAAAGAAAACAAAAATCCCCAAACCACACCCATAAGCTTTAAGGTAGCAATATAGCTTTGGGGTTTTCAGATTTAATGTCTACAAAATAGATATTGTGAAATTATTCTCCAAGTATTGAAGAATTTAGAATTTCTCTTTCCTGCTGTAGGAGAAAATCTGATGACTGTAAACACGGGTTGGCCACTTGAACCTGGCCAGCCTGAGGAAGACCAGGGCTGAGCCACTAATGCATCAATAAAATTTTTCTTCTTCCCTGGCTCTAGCTCCTAAGGTGTACACCACAGGTTCCCATAGGGAACACCTTCTCAATTCGGATCACCATTGCAGAAAATTAGACAAAATGGACAAGCACATTGAAAAACAAAAGGTATAAATCTCTCCGCACTTAATACCTAAACATAACCACAGTAAACTAACATTTTCTAATGAATTTTTTACATATTGGTGTATAATTCTTAAAACAAAAATGGAATGCTTTTCTCAGCTGACTATGTCACATGGATAAAAAACGCCTTCTCCAGGGAATGGCTGTTTAGGCATGGATATTATATTGCTTGCTTTTTTCCTATTATAATGAGCATCTCTTTGCAAATATTTTTGTATATTTATCCAAACATATCCAAGACACATTTCTAAAAGGGGAAATCTTTTCTTCTTCCCAGACTGTTTTACATAGAGTGCCAAGTTCATTTCTAGAGTGTTTGTACACATTTCTACTTCCCTAAGTGATGGTGTCTCATCATAGGGTTTGAGACAGGAAAAAAAATCCACCCACTTCAGCCATGGTGTTGAAGGAGAGCACTATGGATACCCTGGACTGTCAGAAAGATGAACAACTACATCCTAGAGCAAATCAAGACTGAGCTATTGCTGGAGGCAAAAATGATAAAACGGAGCCTGTCCTACTTTGGGCCCATCATGAGAAGGCAAGATTCTTTGGAAGAGACAATACTGCTGGGAAAAGTAGAAGGAAGTGGGAAAAGAGGAAGACCAAACATGAGACAGATTGACTCCATAAAGGAAGCCATCGGCCTGAGTCTACAGAAGCTGAGTGGGGCTGCTGAGGACAGGACAGTGTGCACATCACTCACTCACAGGGTTGCCAGGAGTCGGAGCCAACCCGACGGCAGGTAACAACAAAGCAGTGGTGAATCTTTGTCTCCTTTGCTAACAAGAACATTGGTGTGGATTAGAAAAGAATGACCTGCTCAAGCTGAAGGACCAAAACAGTAGTCTCATTTTAATGTATATATATATATTTTTTAATTACTAGGGATGTGCACATTTATAGTGTTTTTGTCATCTGAAATGTTATTTTGTGACTTAGTTAACATTATTTACATATTTTTGCTGCATTCAGATTTGTATTGATATGTAATTGTTCATTTACTTGGATTAATACTTTTAAATAGCATTACTACTTATATACCATTAATACTACTAAAGGAAGAGTTAGTATAAAAAGATAGAAGCATAAATTTTACAAAAGAAAAGTAATAAGGATAAATGTCTAGCAAGAACACTCAAGCAAACCAACTGAAAATCTATCAGTCATGGTCTAAGTCAGTGCACTATATGGTCAATTACAAAATTAATGTACAAAAGTCAATGTTGCCTTAGCAAATATATTCAGTTAGAATACGAAATGGATACAAGTTTATATTATTAAATAATAATAAGTATTTAAATACTTAGTCTTACACATTTGTTGTTTATTCTTATATGAAGAAAACTATCGAGTTCTACTATAGACAGAAAAAACACTTCTAAAAGTAAAGATATATAGCACCCATTCCTCAATGAGAAAACTCAAAGTTGGAAATGCATTAGAATTATAGATTGATTTGCAGGACATTACCACCATAACACTGAAAATGAAACTTTTCAAAATCAAAAAGATAGAGCACAGTAAATCTGGAAAAATGAGAAAATGGGAAGATACCTGGTAAATGATTGAAAAAGATTAATAAATGGAAAAGACTGGAAATAGGAGACGAAACTGCTCCTACGAAATACTAAAATTGTGTATAATTAATTCAATCAGTAAACAGATTTTGAATCCCCACGTGCCAGCCCCTGTTCTAGGCAATCGGGATGGATCCATGAGCAGCCTCATGGAGCTCACAACCTAGCAATTGACCAAACAGTATGCTAATTATGTTAGCAGGGACAGACAAAGGGAGCCGAGCAGAAGGTACAGAAACAGACCCAAGGATAGAGAGATTTGGGTGTGATAACCCATGATAACCAGCTCTTTCCTCTTTACCAGGCTTCCCTCCTACCCTCCTGAGGATCTAAGCTCATTCCAGTCCCCAGCTGTGCGTTTTCCACTTAGTAAAGAACAGAAAACAATGACAAAACAAGAGCAATAATGGTGACAAGAAAACTCTAAAGTCTACTTGTGATTATTGTGGTTTTATTATTTGAATTTCTGAATTGCCTGTGAATTAGAGGTAATTACAGCTTCATTCTCATATCAGTACCCTGGCTAACTGAAAATTAGCTATATGCTACCAATGGTTTTATTTTTCAATAATTAAGGATGCTTACTCAGTCTTCAATTTTGGTCTGATATGTTAAGAGCTGACAAAATTATTTTATTAAAATCTAGTAAATATGAACAAAACTTATATACACTTCCCGCTATTTTCAACCTGCCTGTTCCCAATGAAATTCAGTATTTCAGAAAAGCGTGCACACACACAAACACACACATATTTTTTGGGGGGGTGGCCTATTAATAATGGATCACTACATCTTTTCAGACTCCTAAAGCATGTCATTAGAACTCTAATGTCCCATCAATTACAGACAGTGATTTTTATGAGTCTCACTGCAATTTAACTCTGTTGGTGTTTAAGATTTAAAATGGAAGTCATAAGGGACATCTTCACCTGAAATTAAGTCATTTTCATCACAATTTATCATCCAAAACTAACTCTCTTCACAAACAAGAAAAACTAAAACATTCAGGATTATCAAATATTTACCTTTCAAACAATTTGATTCTTTTCAATGATATAAAAAAATTACAGGCTGAATGCTAGTTAAATATTAATGAACAAGGTAAATCAATTCTTGGAATTAAAAAATAATACCCTTTATCATTTTTACTACCACGTAATTCCAAATTCAGAACCTCTATCTTTTACAATTAAATTTATGCTAAATATAGAGCATGCATATTTTTGCTTTCCAAATTGATGAATTAGGATTTGCAAAATAGGCTAGACGCCATGATGGCAATGCTCTTTGTAAAATGATGATTATACATTTATTATGTTTGTTGATGCCCTTTGATTAGACATGCCACACTAGATGCACAGAGAGAACTAGGAAGACCCATTTAATTTACTTACTGAGCACTAATTGTATCTTCTCATATTCTTTTAAATTTCAAGAGAATGACAAATCCACATTTATAGAATGCCTGCTATGTTCCTGGCACGGTACTATGTGTTTACACATATATTAGCAATTCTTTCCCTTAGAAAAATATGATTGTGAGATTCATCCATGTTGCTGCATGAAGCTGTGGCTCATTCTTTACTTTGATAGTATTCCAGTGGATGAAAAATACCGCAATAAATTTATCCCGTCTACTTTGAGCGACATCAGAGTTGTTTCCAGTGTGGGGCTCATAACAATGTTACTATAAATAGTCTTGTACACACCTTTTGGTGCACATGTGTGCACTTAGGAGTGAAATCACTGGGTGGTAGGGTATGGTCATGCTCAGCTTTAGTACATAATGGCAGTTTTACAAAATAGCTGTATGAATTTACACTCTTCTCATCAGCGTATGCAAGTTCCTATTGCCATTTTAACTTTTAACAAGGTTTGGGGAGTGAAAAATATATATTGTCCAATTCCATATATTTACATCCAATATAAATTTTATGACTTGCCCCAAATTACAGTTGGATGTGGTTTAAAAAATTTAGGTTATTAGTCAGAAACACCTGGAAGTGTGTCTGCACTGTGCCTTGCCTTGTGCCCTGTGGACATGGCTGTGATATGCCCTGCATACACTTTACACCTGCTCCATAAAAGGTTTTGCTGCCACTCAGCATCTTCTTTAGGGAAGTTACCTTAGCAAGGCAAAGATAGGCAAATGCTTCATGAACCCGCCAGCGTGTCACCTGCAGGGCACAGTCCACATTTGTGAATTCCGAAGAGCAAGGCAGCAGTGGGCTTGTCTATACAGGTGTCCATGTGGTATTGAACATGCCAGGCTGCGATTAGGCTAAGTTCTCTCGTCCAGCTGTTACTTCTGTCTTCTGTCTCCCTGGACCTTGGCCTAACCACGGGGGACTATAGACCAAGGTTAGTCACAAGACCTGGTAGAGAAATGCATAGTGCCAGAGATGACCCTACCTCCACTCACACCACTAATGGCATATGTAACAGCCCCATCTTCATATAAGTGGGAAGATGTGTTAGGAAGATATAACAACCTTTTACTTTCTTTAGCTATCCTTCTTTCCCCACTCACCCTACCCTCCTGTAAACACACTCTTTAGCACTCTCATATTTAAGGAGGCAGCACAGCATGACTGTATCATTAAAACTCATTTTTTTGTGTGACTGATAGTAAACACTACTTCAAAGGGCCTAAACACTAAGGGGAGTTTGAGCTCACAGAACTATCTGCTTAAACTCCACCCTACCAGTGAATTTCTTCACGTTTCATTCAAGGCTGTAGTTTTATTTCCCTGAGACGCTCTTAGTTCTGCCTGCCTCTGGTGGACAACTTTATCATTACAGTGCCAGGGCTAGTTCCCTTTGTGGTGACAAAATAAACTCAGTTCTTCTAGATGTCCCACCTGCCCACCACGGTATACAAAAAGAGAGGGAGCAGCCATATGTTAGATTCCCAGCGCAAGTCCCGCCATTCAAGATCTTCGGGCCATGCCTACCACGGCCTGGGTAATGTCAGAGACTAAGTGGTTAGGCATGAATTACTGCGACTGATCACTTTGGGGTGACTAGGAAGAGATATTATTCTAATTGGTTTAAATGAATCATGCTTCACCCAATAAATGGTACTGGGACTAAACCCTCCCAAACAGCACAGTGCCCATGAGGAAGAAAGGGTGGCACAGATATTGGGGAGAAAACTACAGTGCCCACCACAATGATCCTGATTGTTCCTTCTAGATTGAACAGCCAATATTAAATGTAAAATGTGTGTGAATAGGTACATGTGTTTATCTCTCTGGTGGGAGGCCCGATAGCTTTTTTCAGATTATTATATAGTTTGTGACTTTAAAATAGTTAATAATTACTGCCTTATGACCTGACTAGGTGTCTTGATATATGGAAAAACCATCAATAACATCTCATAAATTAGGCTAAAATTCAACTATCCTTAAGATGACTGAGTTAGAGCTCATCAAGATGGCAGTGCAGGCAGACTCTGAACTCACCTCCTCCCACAAACACAACCAGGTTACAACTATTCTTGGAAGAATTACCCTGGAGAGAAAACTGAAAACTGGATGAAAAGAGCCCCCACAACAAGGGATAGTCCTGACTCATGCAAAAGAGGTAGAAACTCTTTCTGGAGAGAAAAAAAGCCACCTTCGTTAGCAGTGGAGTTAGCTGGTCGGGTTGGAGCCACCCCAAGGTACACAGCCCTCCCAGGAGAAGTGGGGACCTTAGTGGGAGCACGTTACCACTATAAGCCCGCTTCAGACTCAGCACAACTGAGATGAGTGTCCTACAATCTGGCTTCACTGTCTATTAACTGCAGCAGGGATACCCCCAGGAAAGCTATCAGAGGAAAGCCAAAAAACCTGGTCTTAAAGGGTCCACGCACAAATTCACCTGTCTCAGAGAGCAATCTAAAATCACCAAAAGGACAGCTGCACAGTCCTTCAGTGAAAAGAGACTCATCTGGTGGTCTCTGGGTGCATCTCAGTGAGAGGTGAGACTTCTCCAGAGACTGAGACATTGGTGGCAGCTGTTGTTGTTACCCGGTACAGGCGTGCTGACACAGACACTAGCCGACGCCATTGAAATTCTTCTCCTGGCCTGATAGCCCAGTGGTGTGCCACACCCACTAGAATGCAAATTTAATCCAGTTCAGCCAGGGCAGGCAGCCTGCCCTAGGGATCAGCCCCATCCAATAGCAAGTCCTCAGGCTACTTGTCAGCCTGCAGAGACTGGGTGCCTTGATCCTCTACAGAGAGGTGAGTGTGTCTGCCTCTGTGGGGCAGAGCCTGTGTGAGGATGAGGTGAATTGTGGGAGGCTTTGGTGTAGAGGTGGGGACCTCTGCAGTGGGGCATCAGGGTACACTCCAGGGGGTTGGGAAGTGTGCACAGACGAGGGATGTGTGGACTGGGTGTGTGGGCCTGTGGCGGGTGGTGCTTATCACCACAGGCACAGAAGACCTGTGCTTCACAATCAGCTACAGAGAGGATTGGCTCCACCTTCCAAAGCCTGAAACAATTGGGTGCTCCCCAGCCTAGGGCAGCCCCACACAGCTGCAATCCTAAGAAAGCTGACAACAGCCCTACAGACCTGAGGCCTACAGCAACTGTAAGCTCCTGATCCTAGCAACCAGCTACAGTAGGTACATACTCAATTAACAGGAAAACTGAAACAGGAGTGTGCTATTAGACCTTGTAGTCAATGGCGCTGGAGCTCCCCAAAACCAATTTACAAACATCCGGCCAGGGAGGGAAAAACTAGACTCCCTGGGTACCTGCAGTAAGAGCAACCCTGCCACAGCAGAAGGACACAAGTAGCCCACACAGGGGTCACTCTCAGATCATTTGGACTGGTGACAAGAGACGAGAACACTGCTGGGCCTCAAAAGGCATCCCTTACATAAGGCCACTTCTCCAAGATCAGGAGACATAGCTGACTCACCTAATACATACATATAAGCATAGAGAAAGAGGCATAATGAGGAGGCAAAGGAATACATTCCAAGTAAGAGAACAGGACAAAACCCCATAAAAAGAACTAAATGAAACAGAAATAAGCAATTTACCTGACAAACAAAACTCATAAGGATGCTCACCAACACTGATATTGGGAGAAGACTGGATGAAAACAAGGAGAACATCAACAAAGAATTGGAAAATAGGAAAAAGAACCAATCAGAAATGATGAATACAATACTGGAAATGAAAAATTCACTAGAGGGACTCAATAGTAGAGTAGATGATACAGAAGAATGGATCAGCGAGTTGGAAGAAAGACTAGAGGAAATCACCCAAGCTGAACAGATAAAAGAAAAAAGAATTAGACAAAATTAGAACAATCTAAGGGAACTCTGGGACAATATCAAGAGCAGTAACATTCGTATTATAGGTGTCCCAGAAGGAGAAGAGAGAGACAAAGGGGCAGAAAATCTATCTGAAGAAATAATAGCTAGAAACTTTCCGAACCTAAGGAAGGAAACAGACATCCAAGTACAGGAAGCACAGAGAACATCAAACAAAATAAACCCAAAGATATCCACACTAAGACACATTATAATTAAAATGTCCAAAATTAAAGATAAAGAGAGAATCCTAAAAGCTCTAAGAGAAAGGCAAGAAGTGACATGCAAAGGAAAGCCCATAAGGCTCCCGGTGGACATCTCAGCCGAAACCCTACAGGCTAGAAGGGAGTGGCATAACATATTTAAAGTGCTGAAAGGAAAAAACCTACAGCCAAGAATACTCTATCCAGCAAGGTTATGATTCAGAGTGGAAGGAGAGATAAAGAGCTTCCCAGACAAGTGAAAATTAAAGGAATTTATCACCAAGAAACCAGTTCTACAAGAAATGCTGAAGGGACTTATTTAACTGGGAAAGAGAAGACCACAAATAGGGATAAGAAAATTATCAAAAAATAATCAGGCAATAAAATCACTGGTAAAGGTAAAAGTACAGTAAAGGTAACAGATCAACCATCTATGAAGATAATATATAGGTTAAAAGACAGAAGTACTATAATTACCTATTTCAATGATAAGAGGCTAATGGATAGACAAAACAAGAGATTAGACATGATTTCTAAAACATAAAATGTAGGAGGAGGGGAGTAAAAGAGTAGAGCTTTTAGAAAGGGGTCAAGCTAAGGAGACTATCAACTCAATATAGATTGCTATGTATGTAGAATATTAGATAGATATCTCATGGTAAGCACAAACCAGAAACCTATAATAAGTAAACAAGTAAGAAGAAAGAAATCAAGCATATTGTTAAAGAAAACCATCAAACCTCAAGGGAAGAGAGCAAGAGACAAAGAAAGGAACAGAGAAGAACTACTAAAACATCCAGGAAAATAAAGTAACAAAATGGCAATAAATACATTTTTATCAATAGCTACTTTAAATTTCAATGGACTAAATGATCCAGTCAAAAGACATAGGGTGGCCAAGTGGATAAAAAAACAAGACCCATATATATGCTACAAAGAAGAGACACACTTCAGACCTAAAGATACTCAAAAACTGAAAGTGAAAAGATGGAAAAAGATACTCTATGCAAATAGCAAAGAAAAGAAAGCTGGGGTAGCAATACTTATATCAGACAAAATAAACTTTAAAACAAAAACTATAACAAGAGACAAAGAAGGGCACTGCATAATAATAAAGGGAACAATCCAACAAGACGGTATAACACTTGTAAATATCTATGCACCCAACATAGGAGAACCTAAATATATAAAGCAATTATTAACAGACATAAAGGGAGAAATAGTAACGCAATAATAGTAGGGGACTTTAACACTCCACTTACACCAACGGATAGATCATGCAAACAGAAGATCAATAAGGAAACATTGGCCTTAAACAACACATTAGATCAGATGGACTTAGTAGATCTGTACAGAACATTCCCTCCAAATCCGAATAATTCTTTTCAAATGCACATGGAACATTCTCCAGGATTGATCACATGTTAGGCCACAAAACATGTCTTAGTAAATTTAAGAAGATCGAAATAATACCAAACATCTTTTCTCATCATACCTTTTCTAGGTATGAAAATAGAAATCAACTACAGGAAGAAAATCAGAAAAGCCACAAAAATGTGGAGATTAAACAAAATGCTACTGAACAATGATTGGGTCAATGAAGAAATAAAAGGAGAAATCCAAAAATACCTGGAAAAAATGAAAATGAAAATATGACATGCCAAAATCTGTGGGATACAGCAAAAGTGGTTCTAAGAGGGAAGTTTATAGCAATCAGGCCTATCACAACAAACAAGAAAAATCCCAAATAAACAATCTAACAGTGCACCCAAAAGAACTGGAAAAAGAAGTAAAACAAAGCCTAAAATCAGCAGAAAGAAGGAAATAAAAATCAGAGCAGAATTAAACGAAATAGAGACAAAAAAATAGAAAAAATTAATGAAACCAAGAGCTGATTCTTTGAAAAGATAAACAAAATTGACAAACCCTTAGCTAGATTCGCCAAGAAGAAAAGAGAAAAGGCTCAAATAAATAAAATCAGAAATGGAAGAGGAGAAATTACAACAGACACTTCAGAAATACAAAAGATTATGAGAATATTATGAAAAGCCATACGCCAACAAATTGAATAATCTAGAAGAAATGGATAGGTTCTTAGAATCATACAACCTTCCAAAACTGGATCAAGAAGAAGTAGAGAATTTGAATAGACCAATCACCAGTAAGGAAATCAAAACAGCAATCAAAAACCTCCCCAAAAATAAAAGTCCAGGACCAGATGGCTTCCCTGGTGAATTATAACAAACATTCAAAGAAGACTTAATACCAGTCCTTCTCAAACTCTTCCAAAAAATTGAAGAGGAGGAGAGGCTTCCTAACTCATTCTATGAAGCCAACATTATCCAGATACCAAAACCAGACAAGGACAACACAAAAAAAAGAAAATTACAGGCCAATATCACTGATGAACATTGATGCAAAAATCCTCAACAAAATACTAGCAAATCAAATACAACAATATTTTAAAAAGATCATACATCATGACCAAGTGGGTTTTATTCCAGGGATGTAGGGATGGTTCAACATCCTCAAATCAATCAATGTGATACACCACATTAACATAACGAGGAATAAAAATCACATGATCACCTCACTAGTGCACAGAAAGCATTCAACAAGATTCAGCACGCATTTATGATAAAAACGCTAAATAAAATGGGTATAGAAGGAAAATACCTCAACATAATAAAGGCCATATATGACAAACCCACAGCTAATATCATTCTCAATGGAGAAAAACTGAAAGCTATCCCTCTAAGAACAGGAACCAGACAAGGATGCCCACTTTCACCACTCTTATTTAACATAGTATTGGAAGTCCTAGCCAGAGCAATCAGGCAAGAAAAAGAAATAAAAGGAATCCAAATTGGAAAAAAAGAAGGGAAACTGTCATTATTTGTGGACAACATGATTTTATATATAGAAAACCCTAAAGATTCCACTAAAAAACTTTTAGAAATAATAAATGAATACAGTTAAGTCGCAGGATGCATAATCAACATACAAAAATCAGTTGCATTCTATACACTAACAATGAAGTAGCAGAAAGAGAAATTAAGAATATAATCCCATTTACAATTGCAACACAAAGAATATAATACCTAGGAATAAACTTAACCAAAGAGGTGAAAGATCTGTACACCAAAAAATATAAAACATTGTTGAAAGAAATTGAAGAAGACATAAACAAATGGAAAGATATTCAGTGCTCTTGGATTGGAACAATTAACATAGTTAAAATGTCCATACTTCCTAAAGCAATCTATAGATTCAATGCAATCCTGACCAAAGTTCCAGCAACACTTTTCACAGAAATAGAACAAAGAATCCTTAAATTTATATGGAACAACAAAAGACCCTGAATAGCTAAAGGAATCCTAAGAAAAAAGAACAAAGCTGGAGGTATCACACTCTCTGATTTCAAAATATACTACAAAGCTATAGTAACCAAAGCAGCATGGTACTGGCACAGAAATAGACACACAGATCAATGGAACAGCATCGAGAGGCCAGAAATAAACCCACACATCTATGGACAGCTAATATACGGCAAGGGAGCCAAGAGCATACAATAGAGAAAGGAGAGTCTCTTCAATAAATGGTGTTGGGAAAACTGGACAGCCACATGTAAAAGAATGAAAGTAGACCATTGTCTTACACCATGCACAAAAATCAACTCAAAATAGATTAAAGACTTGAATGTAAGACCTGAAACCATTAAACTACTAGAAGAAAACATAAGGAGTATGCTCTTTGACATAGGTCTTGGCAGCGTATTTTCAAGTACCATGTCTGACCAGGCAAGGGAAACAAAAGAAAGAATGAACAAACAGGACTACATCAAACTAAAAAGCTTCTGCACAGCAAAGGACACCATCAACAAAACGAAAAGACAACCTAACAACTGGGAGAAGATATTTGCAAACCATATATCAGATAAGGGTTAATATCCAAAATATGCAAAGAACTTATATGTCTCAACAACAAAAAAACCAACAATCCAATTAAAACACGGGGAAAAGATGTGAACAGAGATTTCTCCAAAGAAGATATACAGATGGCCAACAGGTACATGAAAACATGGTCAACATCATTAATTATCAGGGAAATGCAAATTAAAACTACAATGACATATCACCTCACTTCGGTCAGAATGGCCATAATTAATAAGACAGGAAGCAACAAATGTTGGAGAGGATGTGGGGAGAAGGGAACCCTCATACACTGCTGGTGGGAGTATAAACTGATGCAGCCACTATGGAAAACAGTACGGAGATTCCTCAGAAAATTAAGAATAGATCTAGCATATGATCCAGCTATTCCACTGCTGGATATTTATCCAAAGAACTTGAAACCACAAATTCATAAAGATACATGCACCCCTATGTTCATCGCAGCATTATCACAATAGCCAAGACTTGGAAGCAACTTAGGTATCCATCAAGGGATGAATGGATAAAGAAGATGTGGTATGTATACACAATGGAATAGTACTCAGCCAAAAGAAATGATGAAATCCGGCCATTTGTGACAACATGGATGGACCTTGAGGGTATTATGCTGAGTGAAATAAGTCAGAGGAAGAAAGTCAAATACCAGACGGTCTCACTCATAAGTAGAAGATAAAACCAACGACAAACAAACACATAGCAACAGAGATTGGATTGGTGGTTACCAGAGGGGAAGCGGGGAGGTAGAAGGGCGAAAAGGGTGTTTAGGCTCACATGTGTGGCGATGCATTATAATTAGTCTTTGGGTGGTGAATATGATGTAATCTCCACAGAATTTGCAATATATTGTGATGTACATCTGAAAGTTATATAACATTATAATCCAATGTTACTGCAATAAAATTAAAAATTAAAAGAATTAAAGATGACTGAGTTAGTTTGTCATTTTCCTCGTGTCATCTATTCCTTTGCAGAGGGATGATGCAGTGTGATCCTGAGGCAGATCGTAGGAGTGGGTAACTTAGACCAGCCATGACCCTTTCCTGTGCCTTCAAATATTTCTCACCTCCATGTAACTCACAGCCACACAGAGTGACTCTTACATGAGGACAGCGGAATGTAGGGGAGCAAATCTACCTTCTCTGTTCCCTAAAAGATACCCAGGGAAGAGCAGAAAAGCTTTCACAGCGGTAGACAAGTCTCCTATCCCTGACTTTTATCAATTGGACTGGCTTGAAAAGAGGGGATAGAGTTTTGGTATGCAGTCTACACATGCACTGCACCTGGTCTTAGAGGAGGAGCTGTATGACACGCCCTTCCTCACCGGGTCAGCCTCGCTACAAAGCACATGAGCTCTCACAAGAATATCTTCCATTGCTAATCACTTTCTGCCTACATCTTCCTCCGCTCTGCATGAACAACTTCTCCTGCAGCCCTGGGGAAATTTGATCCTGGATTAATGAGGGATCCAGGCAAGTTGTTGGGCTATTTCTCATCCTGGACTAAAACTTCAGAAATCTAATGCAATGAGTGGCCAATCCAGAGCCAGCGGAAGACTTCACTCTGCACAGGCAAGGTGAGACATGGACCCACAGGTAATCATAACACTTCACTATCCTGACTTACACAGATAATTCATTAATCTGCACTAAAAACTCTCTCTTCGAACACTATTCAGAGAACATGCCTAAGTATATAAAATGATCCAGGCCTCATCAATGTCTCCCTCACAAATGTTTCAAGAAAGAATCATAATAAATATGTCAGGGAAATTTATCGTGGCAATCATTTTTCTTTTTTACCCCTGCTCTAGTAGTAAGAAATTATATTTATCTCCTTTCCTCCAAATCCAAGGTTTTGAAGAGACATCAGATTCTGATTCATCCCATGGGGAAACATGTTTGTTGAAAGTCCACATCTTTGCATCAAGATCCAAATGGAAACCTAGAGGAACCGTAGGTAGAATTAACCACCCTAAAAATCATATTCTAGCCACCACAACACGTCCTTCTGGACTTCCTCTCCATCTAGATTCTCTCCCCATTCTTCTTATTAACAAGCTAGAGAGAGAATTGTTCCTTATTTTTCTACCCCCAGAGTCTCAGAGTTATTCACTCTTACTTGCCCGAAGGCCAGTATCCTATTGTCGTTACAGTCATGCGTTGCTTAATGACAGAGATATGTTCTGAGAAATGCTTTGCTAGGTGGTTTTGTCATTATGTGGACATCGCAGAGTGTACTTACACAAATCTAGATGGTATAGCCTACTTTACACCTAGGCTATATGGCAATAATCCTATGGGATCATCATCCTATATGCAGTCTGTTGTTGACTGAAACATCATTATGTGGCCCATATTGTGTCTATTCAAGCTTTGCTGGAGTGTATTCCTCAGAACCCAAAGTCTAAGAGATGTTAACAAGAGTGTCATAAATACTTGCTTGATGAATAAATATCTATCATGTGTTGTGAATTGTATTTGTATACCTGGCACCAAGGAGACCTCACTCCTGATTTTAACAAGTTGATATTGAGGGGCTGTTTGAAAATTAAAAAGTACTCATAGCTAAATAATTTTGGGAAACATTGAATTTCTTTAAAAAAAAGAGTTCCATAGTGAAGCCTTTCTCAAGTTCTTCACTGTGCTCATTAATTTCAAGAATATCGACTCGTCCACAGATCTATATAGTCATGGAAGCATTTCTTTATTTGGAGGGGTGATTTCATGGGAGTACTCTGCAAGAATGCATTGTGAGCAATGCCGTTTTCTTGGCTTGCAAGACATATTTTTCTTTGATTCACTGCTTACTTCTCTAAACATTCATCCTCAGTTTCCACGAATGCTCTTATTTGAACCTTTTTTTAAAAAATGATAACCAGTTTCACTCTTTTCTTTGTACACTCTTCTCTGTGATCTTTAAGCTCTTGTGTTTTAAACTCGTTGTTTTGAAACAATTTTAGACTTACAAAAAAGTTGGAAATATAGGAAAGAATTCCTGTATACCCTTCATGCATCTTCCCTAATGTTAACATGTTCTTCAACAATAGTACAAGAAGCAAAGTCAAGAAATTAATCTTTTTCTAATACTCAGTAAACTAAAGAATGTGCTTGTATTTCCCCAACTTTTCCTCTAATGTCCTTTTTCTATTGTAGGATCCAATCTCGGATCCCATATTGCACTCATTTCCGTTCATGAGCTAACTTAGTCTCGCTCATGTGAATGTGAACTTCCGCCTCCCCCATATAAGTAGGCCCCCAGGAGCTTCATACTTTCCCACCAGCCCTCACTTGACCTCCACCAATTCACTAACTATTCCAGCTGAATTCTTCCTACTGACGTGTGATGATCTCTGAATCAAGTAAGCAAGTGTGTTCACCTCCTATCTTGCCTGCAGTCTTCCATCTCTCCCTAGAGCTGGGTTCATTGGTTGTCCTGAAACCTTACCCCTCTCATGGATTCAAAAGAAGTCGTGAACTTGCACATGCACTTCTTGTGGTAAGCGTGGGTATGACAGTCTTTCCAGCTTTTAACATCCCTGAGCAGAAACTGGAAAGTCATCTCACAGTTTAAATTAAGACCCATAAGATGATGCTTCCCAAGTCTAAATCTCCTAAAATTACCTCTTCCCAGAGCTAGAGACATTTATATAGACGTGGATATATCACAGGGATGATTACCTTTGCCTCCAAACTGCTCCTCTCTCGTTCTTCCCTATAAATGTAAATGACACCATTATGTACACCAATCATGCTAGAATAGTGAGCAATTCTCACTAGAAACACTACCGATTGACAGTATCAGAGGTCCTGACCGAGAACATAAGAAGAGATAAATAAGTAAGAACAATAAGGCATGGAAAGTAACAAGCACAGCTGTCATTATTTGTGGGTAGTATGATCAAATATCCAAAACCAGCAACAACTAATTATTAGAACTAATAAGAGTTGGGAGATTAATGGATACGAGATCAACTTGTGAAAATAAATGAACTTTCAGCAAATAAGTCAAAGCCATAATTTCTAGTAGGATGCTGCTACTGTACGATACTATTCCTCTAAGGTAGAAGAATTTATTCACTCAATGGCCAATTCAACTAATGACCAAATTGCTAAATGATCATTTTGATTAATTTACTTCCTTTCCACCGATTACTATGCAGTGTGGTGTCAGAACTAAGCTGTGAGAGTCAGTCTAGGTCTGAAGGCCAGATCTGCATCTTAATGGACGTTTGACCTTAGGCAAGTTACTTGGTACCTCTGAGTCTTCTCTGCAGAAGCACCTCTAGAGCTACTGTGAGGATTACGTGAAATGAAAGATGCTCCTGGCACACAGCACTTCTAATCCACAGGTAAACCTCCTCCCTTTTCTTCTCTAACTGTTGTCAAAGAACAATCTCTCCTTTTCCAGGTTGCTGCTCTTTATCAAAGGAAGTTAAAAGTTCCTATTGCAGAAAAAATGTACTCTATTCATTTCAAACCATATTTTCTCTGCTGTATAGATATTGCTTTGTTGATCCTGTATTAACTTTCTAGTTTATTCCCCATGACACCACACTCAGATCCAAATAATTTTTTTTCTCCTGCAACCCTACCTCCATTACCAGTTTTTCTAACTTCAAATCTTCTCCTTCAGATATTGAAATACATTTAGATGATATGAAAAGAGCTCCTGCTGGCCTCCAGTTTTACCCACCCCTACATTCTTCACCATCCAGAGGCTGCCTTCACATACTCAGTGACACATCTGTTCCAGGTATCTATTTCACAATGAACACAACAAAAATGGATACACAGGGAGCCATCAAAGCAACAGTGCTGCAAAGGGAACTTCAACGCAGAGTGACGTAAATTTAAAATTTTATAAGATCTGATGTATTTGTCCAGAATAAGACTTCAAAGTTTCCTGTAATATCTAATGCATATAGAGAGAGGCTTTCTCACTTTTTTGAACGTTAAGTAAGACATAAATTTTACATTTGAATGTTCTATCTTCAGAATTGCATTTAGCACAGGAATTTACTCAATGTATCCCTTGAAATAAGAGCTATTATTTAACAGGTAGAAGAAAAATGGGCATTTTTCTGCTCGCCTCAGTAAATGGGAACATTTGCCTCACTGCACCACTTGGACATATCAAGTAGGACTTTCCGGACTTCACAAGCTACTTACAGCTCCTCCTCAGCCCCTCCTCCTTTCTCGTTTCCAGCTAGTAAATGTCATAGTGACATTTCTTTGTAATAGCACATCATTCAAAGACTATGACTAGGTCATTTTGCATTTCCCATCAATCTTTCTCTTGATTTTCCCTAACTTTTGGCTCCACAACCAAGTAGAAGATATAAAGTGACAACTCATAGCATGTGCAGTAATTTTCCAAATTAAGTGGATTCTGATGTGGATAGAATCAAAATAGATACTTTGAGAAGCTAGAATATAGAAGCTAGTGAGAAAGATAACGTGATTTTGATAATGCCTTGGTGAACTATAATGGAAAGAGGACAGACGTTTCATTGATGTAGAACCACCAAAATGTGTGAGCAGGGAAATACTACAGGGTTTCTTTGCCTATATTTCTTTGCCTGCTTCTTCAAAAAACTTGATTGTATTTATAACGATAAAGTTTATAACTCTTTACTGTACTGATCCTATTGGATTTTGGAACAGTTTCCTCTATGAGTCCTAGTCAAAGTCAGAAACGAGAAACTCAGCATGCATGAATATTATGGAGTTTATTTTCATTTTAGGAAGTCAACATCATTCAGCAATAAAGATTTGCTAAAGATATTGTTTAAAAAAGCTCATGATCCTCATGATTTGAATCAACTCATATCTCCACTGTCAAAGTTCTTCTGCATCATCATTATTCACAAGTACTCATCAGCATGCCCTAAGCGCCAGGTTCCAGCTTCTGTTCCAGGAAGAAAAGTGTATGTAAAAATATAGACGTAGGTTCCAAGTTTTTTTAATAATATAGCAAAGTATATAAGCAGAAAATGTATTGTAGAAATATTATATTAGTTTTTGCTAAGACCTGTGGAGAACACCTAATACCACAAATTGTTTCATAAAAGTGGCTAAATTCTAGAGATGTTGATTATTTGGTAATGGTCACAAAGCCAGTTGATAGCATAGCTGACAATAAGAGCCTCATTCTCTTTTTTCCTATTTCAATTCTCCTTTCCAAATGAATGGCACCAAAATTGCTAATCACAGTTCAAAGAAATGAGAGACCGTTATGTGCAAACTACAACTAAGATCATTTTCCCAAAATGAAAGACTTCCAATGACTTGTCACAATTACAAAATAAAATGTATTATGCATTATGTTATGTATTACTCAGCAGAAGCAATAGAGCCTTGCTACTCAAAGTGTGGTCTGAGGATGAGCAGCATTAGCATCATTTGAGAGCTTTGAAAGAAATGCAGGATCTTGGGCTCCACCCAGAACTACTCAATAAGAATCTACATTTTAACAAGAACTCCTAGGTGACTGACTAGTGTGCACACTAGTATTTGAGAGGCACCCAATAGGGAGAAATTTAGTGCGGAGTATGGAGTGACCTCTTTCCTTGGATACACATGAGCACACAAACAATTGCAGTATTTAACGTGTAAAGAAAATGGAAATTTCCCATTTTGGTGAGGCTACATGTGTTCTTTAGATAAAACATGGTCTCAAGTAAAATGCTGTGTCCTCCACGGCCCAACTCTCCAGGAATCCTTTTCAAATCACATAAACCAAAATACACTCTCCCAAAACACACACAGAGCTCAGATAGCACTTCCTATTTACTCATATCATCAGCTGCCTGGTAGTCTTAGAGATTATACAATAACCCAAAGTAGAACAATAACTCAGTTGAACAGCATCTTCCAATCTCAGTTTCAACTGAGGCACCAAAAGTTAAGAACTATAAAAATGGTTGCCAAGTACCCTACAGCCTAAAATGGGCTATTAGATTATTCCTTCAAGGAAATGATAAAAGGGTTTGAAATTGGTTAGCACATATTAGCTATCATCCATCTGAGAGGAAGCTTCCAATACAGAGAGGTGGTGGAATTCTCTGGCATCTCTGTCTTTTGGGTGGAAAAGGAAGGGATGTGCAACCAGATGAGGAAAGTTGTAGGTTGCCTCTCACACAAGCCACGTGAGAGGGAGTCACAGTACTCTTCAGAGAGCTTGATGTGGGGGGGCCTTGGCAGCAGAAATAGTATCTATCTGGACCCCACCTGGAAGAATTTAAAATTGAGAAGCTGAAACCAGAACCGCGTCTCAGGCAGCTGACTGTGAGGAGAGGGGGCTGCATTGGGAGTGCATGTCAGTAACGGTGGTGGGAGATGTGGGTGTTTCTCATGAGCCAGAAATGGACTATAAGGGAAGAGGAAGCCAAGAGCCACGTAGAAAGGAACCCCACCCAACGGGGCAACTAGCAAGGCATGAAAGCAGGAAGCAGGAGGATGAGGGACAATATGACAGCTGGAGAAAAAGCTACCTTCCACTATCCCGTGCAAGGGTATCCAAAGAAACCCTCTAAAATCTCCCCACGAGAAAAGGGTCAGTGTTGTGCATCTGTCAAATCCAGAGAGACCTATCACCAAATCACAGCTGCACCCACTAGGCTACATTCTGCCTTGCTCCTGGTTTCTTCTCCGCTGAACTCAACCTTGGAGAAGTGAGAGATGGGGACGAGAGGAGGAGGAGGAGGCAGGTGGCAGGAAGGAGACAGGAGAAGACCCCCTTCCCAGCGCAGGCTTCCAGATCTGAAGCAGCTCAAGCCAGGAGGGAGGAGAAGCCTGCCTTTGAATGAATCTTGGAGTTAATGATATTATATTAGACTGAACTGGGCATTTTAACTTCTGAAATCACGCTATTTATAATGTAAAGGGACCAGAGAAAGTTATAATGTCTTTACAAATCTGGGCACAAACAGAACCAGCTAAAGATTTGTTTTAAAGGCATAGCTGGAGGAAAAAAATACACTGTTTCACGACTGCCCGCTGAGTCTAAGGCATTCAGTGTAACACTGGAGATTCATTCAAGCGGCGGTCCTCTCCAGCACTCCCCGCAGCCTCCAGGTGCTTCACACATTCCCCATCATTGTTGTTAGAACTCATTCGATTGCAAAAAAAAGTGGAAAACCACAAGAAGTAGCTCAAATAAAAACAAAACAAAACAAAACCAACAACAAGCGAATGTATTATGGACGTCATCCAGATTTTTCAGATCCCCCCTCAGGCAGTCTAGACTCTTGTCCCACCCCTATCTTGAATCTGTATTCCATGTTCATCAAACCACCCAATTCCAATTACCACAAAAAAACCAGGATTAGCTATATAACACATTAGTGAACCCCAAAAGTTTGTATTGACACTTCTCTGAAAAGGCCTGATACGACACAGCAACATTTCTAGTCTGTTCCCCAAAGTATATCTCCTGGCTGCCAGCAACATGATCTTTTTTTGTCTTGTTCCCTTTTATCTCTTGCCACAAAGCCTCACAGATACCCTCTCTTTTTCTGATAAGTTCGGCTCCGGTGAGCTCTGTCCAATAACCTGGAGAGCAGCCAGCACTCTCACTCCTGCTTAGAAAGCAATTCTAGGACCCTTTTTTTCCCCACTCGTGCCTCATAGGATTCAAAGTAAGAATGCAAAGAAGCTTATCAAAAAGTTTGTTCAACAAAACCAGTTTTATTTGGTGGTAATGGGGAGTGAGAGAGAAAATAAGAAATCTTGCTGGTAACGAAAGATTTTTCTGTATTGTCCACCAATTTTACTTAACAGTGCATCTCAGAATACAGGAAGAGCCTAAAGGAAAGGAAGGGAAGTAGAGACAGGCTTCACGGGCACCGTCACCAGAAAGCCTGACAGTGAGGCCAGTTTCTCCGTGTTTCAGGGCCGCTCATTTCTGCTGTCCCGTCGCTCCCTGCCTTCCCTTTCTCTCCAGTCACCCTCAGCTTCCCATGACCGCGCGCGACCGTGAGAGTCTGTGTAGTCACACACGTAGCGTCCTCTGTCTTCTGATGGCCGTCTCTGTGTCACTTAGTTCAAAACTCCAAAGGAGAGAGTTTGATTGGCTCGGCTCCACCTGTGGGTTTCTGTCCCCGGAGCAGTATCCAGCTCTGGTCGAATGAGCTGCATCAAGGAGAAGGCAGTCCTGTGTTTCGGCGGGGCAGGGTCTCGCTCTTTCAGAAGACTCAGTGGCCAAGGAGGCGATGAACAGCATCTCTATTACACAGATGTCCAGCTGGCAGTTGAGGAATGAACTAAGAAAGAAATGTTGCACCTCTACAAAAGCCGAGACTGTGGAAGATGATCAACACTGCTTTATTGTTTGTATGTTTTCATATCATGTCCCTCTTTACGATGGCTCAGACTTTTGACTATTGGACAGAGGAGGTTAAGCTGCAGAGTTCCTATATTGGAAGGGGTTAGAATCTAATCTTAGTAGTCACAAAGAAAAATCGCCAGAAGCAAATAAAGATAATGATACTCAATAACCGTCTATTAAAACTCTACGGGTCCCTTGGTTGCCAAGGATCGGTTATCATTTGGGGGAGCAGCAAACTTTGTTACTCTAAGCCTTGAGTCTGCAGGATGTTTCCAGGACTGTAGGGCACATCGTGGGACCAGTGAGGAATGAGTCCCACACCTGTGTGAAGCCTTCCCCAGCTCAACGGTACTGACCACTCTTATCTGACCAGCCGCGATCCTACAATTTGGTGTTATTCACTTTTAATACCGCTGAGTATTTTATTCTGGTGTTTCCTGTCTCAACGATGAGGACTCTGGCTCACTAATAAAAGTAGCAGCTTCACTTTTTTTAAGAATAGTAAGCAACGAGTCCAAGGCTTACAAAACTTGTAAATAATACTCAGCATTTAGGAAACTGATAGAGTCATGGGATGAAAGAAGCATGGGTTGGAGCTTCAATACTGTCTATTACTTACACACTTACAGTTTGAAAACATTTTCTTGATTTTACCAACCCTGTGACCATGAGTGATTTGCATAGAATCATGTAGCTCAGTTAAAAAATAAAAGGAGAAATAAAAACTTACCTATATAACTCAGTGGCTGTTGTGAAGATGAAATAAGGTAACATTTCAGGAAAAAGTTATGAAAAGTGGAAGGATGGAGAAAGGCATCTCAAACTGTGGATCATCATTTCATTTCATAAGTACCTCCCTGTCTTCATGTCTCAAGTTTATGTCAGATATGCACAGTATGTGTTTGTTTTTATACTAAAGTGTGAAGGACTCCCTCTGGCTTAGCGTTTCCATTAAGTATATTTTACTATAGAATTGCCTTTCATATCTACGCCCAGGGATTCCTTAATGATGGCAACCACTTTGCTTATGGCTGTTTCTAGGGTTGGAATATCAGAAGCAAGAGCTTGATAGGGCCCTGAAGCCTTATTGATTTCCTCAGTTTTCAGATAGTGGGGGGAAAAAGCTCAGAAAGTTGCAACCACTTCCCTGAGACTCAGCCCAAACAGAGGGCACAGCTCAACCAACTCTGAGATCCAGTCTATTCACTCTTCTCCCCTTATTCCCATGCTGCCTCTGTAACTCATCCTCCACTGGATGAGTTTTTCCACATCTGGAGTCATACACATAAGATGACTTTACCCGAGCCCCAGAGCATCCTCACCTTTTTTCCTTTATGAAAAACATGAACTTGTTCTGTTGTGTTTACATTTTGTCAGATATAATTTTTAACATAATGTCTAAATGTCTTATGATCTCTTAATATTGCATTTGGAATTTTCTTTTTAAAAAGGGAAATACAGACACTGAAAGAGCATACATTTTATATCTGTGTGGTATGGAAACAGTGAGAACTTTCTAAGGCCATAAAAATGTGGAGAGAGGATGAGCAAGGAGTCAGAGAACTTTCCTCCATCTCTGTTGACAAAACAGATTTCTAGATCCTCAGCCAAAAATAATATCAGATTTGGGGTCTACAAAATTCTAATTGGTCCATTTCATTCATAAGGTTCAAGATGTGAGATCATTAAAATACTATATTTGAGGTACAGCTTTTGACTTAAAAAAATAATCCAAGTTAAACCAGAAAAACGATTACTACTCATTTACTGCCCTCTATTCCTGGAAATGTAACTTATGCATAGCTTATATTCATTTTGTATATTTTACCGAGAAAACAAGGACAATCAAAATTTTAAAAATCAATAAAATGTAAAACCAAAATAACAAATAGATTTTCACTAATATCCTGGAAGTCATTAAAGCAATTTATGTTTTATGCATTGCATTAAATTTTGTTAAATTCTTCAGGATGATTTAGATTCTGGGTAGTAAAAAGAATTAACTTTTTTTTATATGGATTTCCTTTCCTATTTCTTTTAGAAACTACCAACCGGACAAGTAAGGTTCCTGTTTAGTATGAAGAGCTGTGGTATGTAAGACAAAGCATGAAATGGACATGCCCTTGCTAACATGAAGGATGAGTGAAGTCCGTTAGGTGGATTTACTAACATGTATGATGCCCACGTGTATAGCAGAGGTGGCCCTTGACTTTGTGCTCAAATGAAGAAGAGGGACAATGAAACAGCCATTGAAACAACAGAATGCGCCATGAACCAGGAATCAGAGGACGAGAGTCTGAGTCTTGGCTCTCTATTTAACTAGTTGTATTTTGTTGAATCTTAGCTTTTATGAAATGAAGGGATTGTACAAAATTACGTCCGAAGTTAGATCCTGTTTTAAAATACTACCTATGGAGGATGACAGATATGAGTGGTCAGGATCAGGGAAGATGGGAATTCAGTAAGAGCTACAGGCTCAGGAACAGGCAGGTATAGGGATCAGAGCAGGTGGAAAGGTCTGAAATTCAAGCCAAAACACAAGCTGGAGAGTGACACCTGCAACCACAAGTTAGGAAGGAAATCTCCTTCTCAGCTGAATTCTGGTTCTGAGATGTGCTCACTCCCAGTGCAGGGATGGTGAAGCAGTAAGTGTGAGGAAGGGGGAAAGGCCGGACAAGAGCCATGATGTGGCAGTCATCAGCAACAATTCCCAAGGCGTGCATGAGTCTGTTATGCCCATAGTAGCTTACGAGTCAGCGGCTGATCTAATCATGGGGGAGGGCTTCCCACAGAAAGGGAGTCGGTGACTAAGCCGTATCTTAACATCCAGGAGGGAAATCCTTTAGCCCATGAAAAGGAGGGGGAGGCAGCTTAATTCCAAAGAAGGGTAGACTGAGGAAAAGTTTGGAAAGTGGATGAAATGCTTCATAAGGGGAAACTCTGCCGATCCAAACCAGAAGGGGCAGGAAAGAGGGGGAAAGAAGCAGGAGGTGTCTTGGAGAGATGAGAGCTTTAATTAGGTCTTGCTCTGCATGAGAGGGCAGAACAGGGAACAAATGAGAGCCTTGAGATTTAACAAGCTATACTTTATCAAAACGTGAATTTTGGAGAAAATAACCTGTTGGGAAAACGAGCAAGAGGAGGAGAGGAAAAGCTGACAGAAGAGGAAATGAAAAAGAGATTGAGTGAGAATCAATAAGAAAGAGAGGCTCAAAAAGACTTAAACAAAGTCTTGATGAGGAGAAGACAGAGGACAAAAGCAGTGTTGGGAGGAGTGATGTTGGGTTGATCATTCTTTCCTGACCAGAGTCTCAAAGTGCAGAGGAACATTAAGTTTCGAACTAAAGATTTAGAAAATAAAGTTAGGAGTAGGTCTTGGGAGCTGTTGAGTTATCATAGAAACGATGCTGCCAGTTCTAAGGCCACAGTAGGTGACATCCCCAAAGCTACTGATTCTAAAGCCTGGGTATTGAACTGACTAATGAAAAGGCTGGGTAGAGTTCCAGTCTCAGAAATGACTGAATTGCCCTCATGTTATACCCAGCTATTGCATATGTAATAACTATATCTTCATGCAAGAAACAATACAGACAATCCAAAGGCACTGGAGAACAACCCAAAGTTAACAGGTTCTGGAGACCACAGCGTGTGAGCCAACTGCCACAGCTGGAAAGCGAGAGGAAGATTCTAGAATTAAGAGAATCAGTAAGAAGGCCTTAAGTTCTGTGCACCAGTGATGCCCAAATCTCTGGTTGTCCCCCAAGCCAGGCAAGTACTGGGGACATTCCAGGAGGCCCAGCAAGGATAAAAGAAGAAAGCTAATATGTCATTTGCCACTCAAGTGCTCACTGAAGAGAGAATCATAACAGAATCCAGAGTCTCCACGCATCATTCCCAGTGCTGAGGATAAAATTCAAAATTACTCAGCATACAAAGATATAGGAAAATGCGACCCATTGTCAAGAAAGAAACACAATCAGCACAGACCAGTGCCAAGACGACCCAGATGTTAGAATTAGAAGACAAGGATTTTAAAGTGGCTATTATAATGAGCCCCATTAATTAAAGGAGAAAGTTACTCACAATGAATGAAAAGATAGTAAATCTAAGCAGGCAAAAGAGAAACTATGAAAAAAGGACAAAGTGGAAATTCTAGAGCTAAAAATATAGTATCTGAAATAAACCACTACATGTGCAAACAGAAGAATGGAGAAGACAGAGGAAAGAGGCATTGAATGTGAAAACAGCAATAGAAACAATTACATCCGAAGAAGAGAGAGAAAAAAGTTTGAAAAAATGAACAGTCCCAGAGACCTGCAGGACAATATAAAATGTCTAATATATGAATAATTGTCTTCTCAAAAGATTAAGAATAGGGCAGAAAAAAATATCTGGAGAGATTATGGCTGCAAAACTCCCAAATTTGGTGAATTTAAAGATTCAAGAATCCGTAGCAGGATGAATATGAAGAAAACCATGCTGGGGCACATAACACTCAAATACTGAAAACCAAAGACAAAGAGAAAATCTTGAAAGCAGACAGAGGAAAATGGCACATTACATATAGAGACTAAGGGATCAAATGACTTTTCACTTCTCAGTAGAGAAAATTGAGACCAGAATTCAGAGGACCACCATCTTTAAAGTGCTGAAAGAGGACCCCAAATCTTGTCAGCTCAACTCTATAGACAGAAAAACTATCCTTTAAGAATAAAGGCAAAGTGAAAGCGCAGGGTCTGGCCAGCATTATTTCACAAAATACATCCCTATTGAACCACAAGTGTTTCAGTTCATGCAGTCTTTTTTTCTTTAAAATGTTCTACAGGGAAAATAAAAGAGACACAAGCCAAATTGAGCCCACAGGCCGTATCTTCACTGTCCCTGTCCTTGTGGTGAAATGAGCACTAGAAGTAGGAAGTAGAAGGAAGTAGAAATTAAGAAGCTAAACTCATCAAAAACAATGTAAAATTCATAGATTATTGTTGGTTCGAAAACTTGGGAGCTTCCTGAGTGAAATCTGAAACCAGTCGCCATACACAGAGGGCAAGGAGAGGTGGAAGAAAGAGGCAGCCCACTCCAGACGGGCAGGCGGCAGGCGTAACAAGCCTCCTTAGAAGGCTTGTCTCGGGCGCCGAGAGGTGAGCACATCTCCACCCCCACCCGCCAAACCTTCGAAGTTTATGTAGAGGCCTCAGCTGTGCTCGCTCACGGACACCATCCAGGTGGTCTCAGCAACAGCTTCCTCTCTCAAGGCTGTGTCCTACTGCGAGCGCCTCGTGTGGGAACGGTGGGTGGAAAGTACACACCCAAAATGGGGGGGGGGGGGGGGGGGGGGGGGGAAGCCTCAGATTCCGCAGGTCCGGCTCACAGGTCACCTGGCAGTCACCTCCTCTTGATGACCTCCCCCAACAATTACAAAAACGCCTAGCGTAAAATAATCAAAATTAGAGCTTTAGATACAATATTGTATCTGCTTTTTCAGTAAATAAAATATTCTAAATACAAAAGTTTCTTTTCCTCTAAATATGCACGACATTAGAAGTTTAATACTCCAGCAAGAAGGTCAGCAAATGGAACGTGAAGCTGACCCTGCGTGCCCGAAGCAATGGCTTGGATGCACCACTACTCTGATGTTGCAAAAAGCAAGGAGGGACAGTGTAAGTGCTGATGCAGGAATAAGTTAACAACTACGGGAAAACATTTAAGGACAAAAATTTTCAAAAACTAAAAGTTAAAGAATAATTCTGGAGTACAGTTGAACTACTGCGTATTGAAGTTTAGATCGTCCATTCTGCAATACTGAGATATATCAATAGGAAACACCTTTTACCATGGAAGACTTTAATATCTTTTAAAACACAAAAAAAGAAATGCATTTTGTTTAAATAACCAAATGACAGCTCTTCTTTTTACAAAGGTTACATTGTATTTTGATAAATGGTTGCATCGGTGCATAAGTTTTCAAAACCAAAATTTCAAATGTTCATATTGTTTAGTAATATTCTCACAAATATATGTTCATTAAGCACTTAGAGAAAACCCCACTACACAGTATGACTATAGAAAACTTAAGTGGAAAATACAGTGAAAACAAGACTCATTCTGTCTCCTAATTCCAAGTTAATCATAGTCAACTGTTTGGTCTATTTTCTTACTATCTTTTCTCTTCACATATGTATTTCTATATAATTAGTATCATAAAGTTTATGCCGTTTTGTATCTTTAGAAAAAGAAAGAAAAAAAGACACAGTCAATTTCCAGAAAGTATCATACCAGAGCTGGCAAAAGTCAGCAAGCGCCTGTGCACCAGAGCCTGCCACGCCACTGTGGAAATGCTCCAGGTGGGTTGCTCAGTTGGTCCATGGGCAGCATCCAATTGTTCGTCAGGCCTCGACTATTTGTAGGACAGCCCCAGTTGTTGACTGGTGCTTGACTAGTACTTGATGACTACTGGTCACTGTGCCCAGCACCAGGCCAACCTGGGGTAGGGATGACGGCCAGGTCCTATAGGGACATTTTAATTTCCTAATCCCAAGTAACTGTAACTCCCAGAGCTGTCTTCTGAGGAGCAGTGGCTCCTGTGCACACCCAGGATGACAGCAGGCTGACCACCCTCTGTGGTCCTTAACAGCCGTTAGCAGATGGCCGATTATCCCCCACAGTCAGGTGCAGGGCAGCTACAAAAACCACCTTTCCTTTCCCAGTTCTGGGGGTTCAATATTTGAGAACGAACCTAGAGGCAAATAACACATCTAAAGACGGCCGAACTCAGCCACGGAGTAGCCACTCTGAAAGAAAAAGACAACAGAGGCTTCCCGAGAAATGTCTGCGCAAGAACAAATCATACTAATCTGCCAGATAGAAATTGTTATAACAGGAATTAGTGAATGAATGGGACCACACACGAAAGTGAGTCCAACCAAAACGCTTTCCTGAGAGGTTCAGGCCTTTGCCCCCATGAAGCATCCCAGGATGAACCCTAAGAAGAGCAGGTAAAATGGAAACAAACTCATTTCAAACTTCTAATAAAATAAACTATTATTGAGTTTCGTATCTTATTAAAAACTCTTGTAACCTAAGTCTCATGTGGTCTGTTTGGTACTTTCCAATGCTGACTGTTAACCTCTGCTAAGTGTGTGTCCCTCATTCGCCCCAAACACCCGCTACCACCTCAGGTCTCGTCAGCTTCCTCTCCAGCACCGTCATGTCGGGCAGCAACCTTCAGGCCAAGCTGCAAACTATGAATCGACAGACTTTGAAGGCAAACCACAACTTAAGAGGATTCTTCTTTGGGGAAGGGAATAGGAATTTTTTTTCTTCCAGAAGATGGCTAGTAATAATCTCACTTTAGGCAATGGAGACCGTCAAAGATTTTAATGCATGAGGGATGGGTATGGCTAGAGCTGTGTTCTAGAGCATGAAGGCAATGTCTAAATTTGTATTTTGGTTCTTAGTCCTTGGAACTGAGGAGTTTACGAAGTTTGTCAAGTGAATAATCGATGATGACTGTTTACTGAATGAATATGATTCCATGGACCACCAGCTGGATGCATGGGGTGATCCCTAACGGGTGACTAACAGGTTTATGAGCACCTTCTAAATTGTTGCTGTGTGCTCAAACACCTCCCAGAAAGTTTTACTGGTATCAATACCCTGCAGTCCAATTCTGCCAAGAAGCCACTTTCACCCTGGAACTGAAGGCGTTTTTTAAGAGAAATTACTGAATGATTTTCTGAATGCCACAGATGCCTCTACTACATAATCACTGATGCGGGAAACTATTTTTAATTTAAAATCTTACAATATCAGCTACCACATATTAAAAAGACATTCCCTATGGATATTAAATAAAGGAAATGTGAGAAATGTAACTATGGAATCATAGTTAATGAGAACAGAGATCAGAGGAATGACTTGCTGATTCAAATATTGGATCCAGACCCGATTGGAGTAGAAAATGCTGGCTGTTACTCAGTGGAAATAAAGGTATTCAGTCCCAAACCCTCCTCTTACATAACTCAACAAACCGGGAGTTCTTTATCCACCAAATGAACCCAACATCATCACTAACTCCAACTCACCTATGTCCAACTCTGAACAAGTGGATATTAATGGGAACATTCTTCTAATCACATGCTTATCAGCACACCAGCCTCTATGCATATGAAAACGATAGGCAAAAATAGGCGTAGCCAGCAAGATAAAAGACTTGAGCACAGATTCAAGCTCCACGTCAAATCTAAGATGCGAGCACTTGCCTTCTTTCAAGTTTTTTTAGTAATAGAAATACTCTAAAAATATTTTTAAAGTACATGATATATATGCTGCTGCAGGGCTTCCCCCTGGAACCCAGGTAGGGAATTTCCTTGCAAACTAACTACAGCCTAAGGTGGGACACAGACAGGCGAGAAAGAGAAGAGGACGGCTGGCCAGGCAGGGCCGTGCCGCACACAGGAGCGTCGCGGCGCGGGGACCTCTGTGGCCGTCAGCCTCTCTCCGCGTGCCGGTCCTGCCCCTACACACCCGGGGCTACCGGCGAGGTTCTGCGAGGATGCCTCAGGCCCCTGCCTGCTCTCCTTTCTCCGAACGTCAGTAATATCCTGGAAATCATTCCAGGTACGTGTCGGCCGGTTCAAGTTAATTAAGCACGTGTCCGTGACACCGACAAGAGCCTGCGTGGGAGGCAGAGCCGGGAAGCGCTCTCCGCAAGCTCTGGCGCCAGAGGTCACAGTCTGATTCCCGGGGGGCGGTGGGGGGGGGGGTCCTCCTTCCCACCGCTGACCCCTCCGCTCTGAAAACTCGGCAATTCCGGGAGAAAGCTTCAACGGCCAGTGAGCGGCAGAGCCCCGCCGCGAAGCATTCAAGAGTCTCCGGGCCCTGGGTCGCCCAGAGCCGGTGCACCAACAGAGCCTGGTATTGGCTTTGGGTCCGTGAAACACCACCGATGCTCACAAACCCCGCGACCCGTCAACCATCTTGACTCAAGGACCCCCCCCCCCACGCCCACCCCGAATGCGGAGGGACCGGCGGGCTGGAATCCACGACCGGCGAGTCTGCCCTCGCCTGCACACTGCAGCCTCAGCCTGGAGAGCCCCGGCACGCACCCCCCGCCCCCGCCCCCGCCCCCGCCCCGTCGCGGGTCTTTTACCTTGTGGCCTTTCCCTGGGGGACACCTGACGTTGTTGGAGGCTCCCGCTGTTTGATTCATGTCCGGAGGAAGTTGGGGGGCCCGATTCTCGGCCTTCAAAACTTCCTTCGCGCGTGGAGGGTGGCAAGGTGCGCGTCTCGGGGAGGCCAGGTGGGTCCTCCCTCTCCAGCCACGGCCGGGCGAGCGGAAGCCGGTTCCTCACGCCGCGGGTTTCGGCGGGGCTCCTCGCCCAGGGATGACAGCCCGCAGCCCGGTGCTGAGGAAGGAGAAGCTGCGGCTGGGACCCCGGAGGGAGCCCGGGCGGCAGCAGCGGCTTCCAGGGCGCTCTGCCCAGCGCTGCCTTCCTGGGAAACAGTCCAGACTCTCAGGACCAGAAGCCCGAGCAAATCGGAAAGGAGCTCCGAGGAGGGGCCAAGGAGGTATGTGTATGAGGGGGTTGCGGGTGTAGGACTAGTCTCTTCCCCGAGCAAGGGGTGGGGACACCGCAGAAGCTCCGGAGCCCCGCGCCCTAACGCCCCCCGGGCGGAGCCACGGCTGCAAGACACCCACGGGTTCGCTTTCCACTCCCGCATGGACCTTTCCACAGCCCTCCACACCCTCAAAGGCTCAGGCTGGAGCCGTCATCAGCGCAGAGCAGGCACCCCTCTCGCCTTGCAGCGGGTAATTAGGAAGGGCAACTCGGAGGGGCGGGCGCCTGCGCTCGCTGGCAGCTCCTGCGCCCGGCTCCGGGCGCGAAATCTTCCCGGGATGGTCGGGAGGTGGCACGCGAGGCTCTGCCAGGCGCCACTGCACAGGGAAGGCGAGGACGTGGAGGGGGCGGAGGAGGAGCTGGACGGTCCCTGGCTCCTTGGCAGAGTCCCCTCCAGCCACAGCTGAGGGCTGTAGGCACCCTGCTCCCGGGACTGGCGCTGCGGGCGGGGTGGGGTGCGCTCCCCGCGTGCGTGCAGAATCTGCGTGCCCGGGGCCGGATGGGGGGGCGGGGGCGGCACGCAGCAGAGCGAGTTTACTCCTGGCTGCAGTAGAAGTATTTGCGCTCCTCAAGGCTTTTCTTTTTTATTTTCTTCTCTCTTTTCTTTTTTCTTTTGGCGCCTGTGAAGTCATGATCTAATTAGTCAGCTTTCGGATAGAGGTGGAAAACTGACCCTTGGGAACTAAGAAAAACAAATCAAGAAAGAGCAACTGCTCCGTGAAGACTGCATTGCAACATTCTAGAATTACAAGTCTGAGTGGTGGACCAGCAGCACATTAGAATACAGCCTTGGTGTTTAGCCAAATGTTTTTTTCTAGATTCCTGCAGGTAGAGATGGCAGAGTTTGAATATTCTGGGTGGAAAATCAAACCACACAACTCGGTTTCTGTTTCCAGATCGCTCATCCTTCGGTTCATCATCTGTAAAGTGAAGGAAGATATTGGCTTCCCCGGTGAGAACCGGAGCTGCGGTTCCTCCTCAGTCACGTTGGGGAACAGCACGTCCCCATGGGTGCCCCTTTAGAGTAAAAAGGAGATTTCCTTCTCAGGGGTCTGCCGATGCTCACTGTCATCTCCCTAGGTGGGTGTTTAGTGCTGTATTCCAGGTACGGCAAGGTGGGAGGCGGTGGTTCATCAGGTGGCAGGCAGTGTTATTAACAACTACCTGGAACTGCTGAGAACGCTTCACGTTTACACACAGATACCGCTGCTCTATTGCACTCTCTTCTGACAGTAAAATCCACAGTGTGAGGCATCCTAAGAGTGTGGCACTGAGGAGTTACCACCCTCACGCTACTCTACTCTCAGCCTCCAGCAATTCATCACAATTACCCCTGAAGTGTTCCTCCTGGTTTATCTCCAGCGGCTTCTGCTCTGGGTAAGCAGGTCTCAGCTGCGTCTCTTCGTTCACCCATCTCTGCAGATTCCTGCGAGCTGTGTGTCCTGGGACCTCAGTTCCCTTCTGGGTCCAAGAGATTTTGTTGCTTTTCACTTTATTCAGGTTTTTCTTGTTGTAAGGGTGGGAGTGATGACTTCTAAGCTGTTTACATGTTGGAGCTGAAACCAGAAGTCTCTGAGTCTATCTTTTTAATCTTGAAGTCTCCTGTTTTCTTTTTATTTAATAATTCTTCCCTCAATTCATCTCTCTTCTCTCATATTAGACGATGAGCGGCAAGAAAAATGCAGATGATACCCCCTCACTGCTCAGAAATCCCTTTAGCTAAATAACCAAGTCTATTAGGCATATTAGAAACCCTCTTCCGTTTTCAGCACAACTGCAGACTACACCATCACTAAGCATCCTGCCATTTCATAATAAATATCGTGCTTCCAACGGGATCATTTGGAGCCATTTCAGAAACAGCCTGCTATAACCCACATCACTATTTTTTAATGATGAGTGTGAAGGCTAGAAAGTTCGATGCAGTGTGGTCAGCTTTACTAATAAATAGTACTTTTTTGATCGTAAATTTGGAGCCTACAGATCTGACGGTATTCATTAGTGATCCTTTTTTCAGTCCTGAATAAGCAGTATCACATGATAGACCACACTGTGTCAGGCAGGAAGTAGCAAGTAAAAGGGAGACGAGCAGAATTCCCTAATTCTTTCCTTCCTCCCACTCCCCAGGCCCTCTCCCACCACTCTCCTTTTTTGTGGACACCGGTGGGCTGTATGCCTCCTACTTTACAGGGTGGTTTCTGCCTTTCAGTTCCCCCAAGCATCTTCTCAATGACTCACGTCGGGGCAGACACTGACACCCTAGATCAGTGTCATAGAGGAGTTCCTGAAGGTAACCTCTGGACAGTCAGTCTCCACTTCCCAACTTCCTTCCTGCCAGGAATCAGGAAACCAACACATAGAGCAAATCAAAGATGACGTAGGCTTTACAGAGGTAAACACAGCCTCACATTGTTGGCTGTGTTTAGCTACTGTTTCCTTGCGTAACAAGCGTACATTTTGCTCTTTTTATAATTTTAATTAGGAATGTTAAAACACACAAGAACTGATATTCAATATCTGAAGAAAGAATGGATATCTGAGAACAGCACTTGGTTTCTGCTAACTTGCTCCAGTGGATAAGCTGTACTGCCACTGTTAGGCCACCAAAGCTGTGAATTGTGAAATCAAATGTTAGTGGTGATTCCATGTTTCTGATACTAGATTTAAAGTTTACTGATCACTCACTGTCTTCCATTTGTCTTCTCTTCACACCAGACTAAGCAAGTTACAGAACAGCAACAAAAAGTGAAGTTACATTTTGTGTGTTGCATTTTTATTGATTGAAATTCCTCTCTATAATAATCTCTTTCGGAAAAATGGGATAGTTTTAGTTTAACCACCTGCCGTGCAAAGTCGCATCCAGCCTTTACAGGGAGGCAGAAGCAAAACCCAGGGACATTTTTAATATGTGGCTAAAATGCCAGCTGTCTCCCCTTTAACCCTGGATCTGAGAGAAGAGTGGATGGAATTTCTTGTAGATCATTCTTTCTCATCAATCTAGAGGCAGGACTGAGAGAAATGTATCAGGGTAAGGAAGGTTTTCCTATGATGAATGCCTACCACTTCCATGATTAATTTAGCATTCACATTCATTAATATTTACTGGACACCTACTGAGCTTTCAGTGGGCCCTCTATGGAGCTGAGGGTTCTGCAGAGTATTCATACTAAGCACGTATTTGCCACTCTGCCATCTAGAGCAATTCTGGAATACTCCTAAGTTCAATAATGTCATCTCCAGCAAATCCAGGTGCAAGTATGAAAGCTCTGTCCTCCTAGGAACTCTGACTGATATCCATATATTTGCAGGTACATCATGTGCTCCTTGCAAGTCAATCCAGCTGAACTTATCATTTGGATTGTTTTGGCACTTTCAGCCATTATTAAAAACCAGCTGATTATATAACCCCAGGCTGACATGAAGTAGTCCAAGATTGCTTTTGGCAAACAATGCCCACCAATTAGAAGTCTGTTCTAAACACTCTGTTCTCTAGAATCACTTCTTCTTCGGTGGGAGCCTCATGTCGTCACAGCCATCACCTGTTCCTGGAGCGTGCTCCACGCTGGCGCCCTTGGCTCCCTGGCGCCTATTGCGCTGCTCACTCTGCTCTGGTTGGAAACGTTGCTGTCCTCTGCCTTGTTGCCTTACTCCAGCTCCTCTGGACCTTCCCAGTTGACAACCTGATTACTAAACTTTTTCTCAATACGTTTCCTAAGGAAAGAAAAAAGGGCTGTTAAAATCTTGTGGTGGGCACTGATGGGAATAAATACAACTACTGGGCTGCAGAGAAAGGAGGCTGTCCCAAGATTTCTGTATCTTGTTGAAAAAGACAGAAGCTAGGGATGGGTGAAATCCAGTGTTTTCACTTTGTTAAAGCCTCCACACGTAGCACATGCCGACCGTGCTCTGTGTTTAGAAGGTCATTCTCAGGGGTCTTGATGCAAGAGGGTGGGATAGAGAGTGGGGCTGTGTGGATCTCCACTGCTGTGTCTCTCCAGCAATGGCAGCAGGTCCGGTTGGCGCCCTGCCCATATCCTCTTGGCCCTTTCTGTGCCTACCAGCCTGACTTCCAACTGCAAGCACCTGTGTTGATTGCCTGAGGGCTTTTTCTGCACTCTGGGTGTGTGGCAGACTGGAAGTGCCGCAGAACTCATGCCCCAGCTAGCAGTCCTAAATAACCTACCAATGGGAGTTGGCAGATAAATATGCCAGCCCTCAACCTAGGATAAGGTAACTTTGAGGTACATGTTCCATCCTGTCTCTCAGAGTGCCCAGTGCCCATGTGGAAACTTGACTAACAATGCACCCCTCTTGGCTTCCCTTCCCTTCCGTGTCTCGTGCGGTGGCCTTGAGTAAGCCATGGCTGACCTCCAACTACAGGAAGTGACTGTGATGAGGCCCAGCTGTCATGCTTTGGAATCCATCACGGTGTGTGCCGAGGTCGCGCCTCCCTCCTCCCGGCCAGTAATGGAGTGTGGCAGGCTGGTAACAAAGGCCTGCTCTTAGGAGATGTGGGAGCTCCCTGATGGCCAACTTTCATTCAAGGACTGCCTGCAGAAAGGTACCCAAGCTTCTCTCCCTCGCCCCTTCACTGAGAACAGACTTGCACTGTGGTTGGGTAGCTCTGTTTTCACTTACACGGCATTTTCCCTAATCCAATCCTTTCATGTTTATTACCAACATGGGTTCTGTTTCTTCAATTCCCTATTCTCCCAGTGGTGTTTCCAGCATCATCTTCCAACTTAACTACTTGTACACAATAAGCCTTGATTTAGAGTCTGTTTCTAAGGGGAACCCTGAACTAAAACACATTGGGAGGTACAACCTAACAACCATAGCCTTCGTTTAGTTTTATCGTATTATAAAATCACACACTAATTAGATCTAGAAGAGATCTCAGAGGGGACCCAGCCCAGCACACTCATATTTCACAGGAAGAATGAGAGAAATCAGTTCACCTCTCCGTCGAGGCACAGCCAGGAGTAGATCACTTCAGATAATTATCGTGAACTTAAGAGATATAGATCGATGCTCTGTGCTACCAAAGGAATCATTCCAAACAATTGATACAAAGTAATTCGAATTGGCAGCCATCTTACACCAGTGTTTAGCAAAGCTGGCTGTACATCCCGGAGCACCCAGAGCGATGGATTTGTAGCTTCCTTGCAGTATGTGCACCGGAGTCTGGAGCCTGCAGAGGTAAACAATTACTCACCTATGCACAACTGTTTTCAGTTGTGTTTAGAAGCTGCTATGACTGACATCGCTAAAGGAATTGGCGTGTATTTTCTCAGTCAGTATAAGCCACTAGTTCATCTACTCCCCAGTAAGGTGATGTAAATTGTTTTGACATTTTCAGAGACGATATAATATTAGGAAATTTTGGAAAAGGGTGCTCTGTTCCATTTCCCTGCCTTAAATAAACCGTGTAATCGTGATTAAGTGAATCCTTCCTTACTGCCTTTTTCCTTGACTGATAAAATCCCCAGTAGTAATTCAGTTGCGTTGGTCTGATGATGTGGCACTCCTGAAAATATATGGGTGCCTTTTTAATTGATTGTGTACAGTCATTTTAGTGTACTGAATTATTATTTCTAAAATTCTATAAAATATCCATATGACAAAGTCCATTCTCCAGGTTTTACTGTTCTAATTAGATGTTAAAATCATGCCAGTTGATTTCAGCAAAGTGACATTGAGTAGTGCCACTTTTTTTTCTTCATCAACCATCTGTCTCTGCCCCTCATGTACACCAATTCCTATCTTCTTCATGACGCCCCGTGCACCTTTCCTCTCTCTGAGTCTCTGTTTCAGGCATGTGGCCTCTCGCACTGGGAACAACTTCCTTCATCCATTCAGGTGATCACGCTGCCCTCTCTTCTTTAAAACTCAGATGCACTCAGTTCTTCAGTAGGGCCTCCACGCTCAGGGCAGATGGTTCTAGGCACACCAATACATTAACTTCCCAGGAATTTATATCAAAACATGATATTGATGGTCAATATATATACCTACATCAGATATGCCTCAAATTTAAAGGATCTACTTTTCTTAAAGTAGTTTCTACTCTACCCATTGGAAGAACTGACGTCTTTCTGTGCAGAGACAAAAAGCTGCTCTACATCATAGTAGATGCTTCTCAGAAAAATGAATTATTTCATTTAAAAAAGTCTTTGAGACCGTTTCTTTTGATATTGGTGGAATCTGGCTGGACTGCTGGTCCAGTTCATGATTTTTGAATTATATCCTAAAGCTTCATTCGATGGAAGGTTACTGATCTGGCAAAAATTGGGGCTGCTTCACTTTAGTGTTTTCTTCTCTCTTTTTTTTTCTCCCCAAAGCCCCAGCGCATAGTTGTATATCCTAGCTGTAAGTCATTCTGGTTCTTCTATGTGTGATGCCGCCACAGCGTGGCCTGATGAGCAGTTTGTAGGTCCGTGCCCAGGATCCAGCAAACCCAGGGCTGCCAAAGCAGAGTGTGTGAACTTAACCACTCAGCCATGGGGCCAGCCCCTGTGTTTTCTTTGATGAAAAGGTTGACTAAAGAAATCAATAGTGCAAACAAAACTGAACTCCTTAAGAGAAAAAATTGTTTTCAAGCAATTTAGCATATTATTTACTTATCATGGCAAGATATACACAACATAAAATTTACCATTTAAACATTTTCAAGTGTACAATTCAGTGGCATTAAGTACATTCACAGTGTAGTGCAAACATCGCTACTGTCTAGTTCCAGAACTTTTCATCAGCCAAATGGAAACCCCATCCTTCTGATTGTAAAGATCCTTCTTTCAAAGCCCACAGATATTCTCGTTACAGCATCGTTTGCAATGATGGGGAGTTGAGAGCAATCTCCATAGTCTTTACTAGGAGAGTAGATGAGGGGGTGTGTGGACACACATGAGGTGCTGTGCAGTAGGTGAGCCCGTGCTTGACTTCTGTAGGAGTTTGGGTTCAGTTCATTTCCTCACTCGTACAACAAATTCCTTCCCCATCAGAGACTGTAGAGATAATTTGTCCAATTTAGTGAACAAACAATTGGCTGATGCGGGGCTAGAACCTGAAGCATCACTGTGATTACAAATTATTGCCAAAACAGTAGTTTAGCATGACAAAGGTTTTTCTTTTCATTCCCTCAGAGTATTCCGTGGGCCACACAGTGACTCAGAGATCCAGCCAGTCTTCACTTGGCAGCTCTGTCATCTCAACGTGTGGCTTCCATCACCACAGCTGGAAAACCAAAAGCCAGAGGTCTGAACAGGGCTTTTCCTTCCTTGTAGAGGGGAGTTTTCATCTCTGCTCAGATGAGAGAAGGCTTTGCCTTGAGGATAGAGGAGGATTTTGAAGGATAAGGAAAGTGGTTCAGGTTATGACAAGCCATCAGCATCATTTAAGTAAAGGTAAACCAGACAGGTCAGTCTTGTTCCAGCAAAACGGTTACATAGAGAAAAAGCAGATTGGATCTTTGAATGCTTGACTACGGAGCTTGGACTCAATCTCACGGTTAATAGGCAGGAATTGGTTCAATAGCCGCTAGTTCTTAGCGGGAAGGAAGAGTGTGCTATTTGGATCCTATAGAACCAATTTCACTCTCCATTTGTATTTGCAGATTCAGCTTCAAGACCATTTTCTCATGTTCTAAAAGTTCAAAAGCAAGCACTCAGGAGAGAGTTGGCTATGCGTTCCTGCCTTGGGTTTTCTAAGACTAACCACCTGGTGAATTCTGCAATCCTGTTAAATGATGCTCCTGACCGAGGAGGACACAGGCAAGCCAAAGGCAGAATGACTGTCTCCATGAGTGATGAGAGAGCTGCAGACCTGATAGGGAAATAGAGCGTTATTAATAGACCAGGGGTTGGTGCTGGCTGTCACCTGAGCTGCCCAGGCTCTTCTTGTGTGGCATAAGGGACTTTCTGCCATCATTTGGATTTGCAACGGTGGACGAACATCTCCAGTAACACTGTCCAGACAATATATAAAGTTGAAAATTTACCAAATACAGCATATTTAAAGGAACTTTATCTTTCAAAACAATATGCATACATTTTAAAGGCAAATAAATGAATATAATACCAGTAATTATTGTTGAATTATCCTCTGTTTACTTGAGATGGAAATAAAAACAAAACTCCCAGAAATTGTAAGGGGTTAAATTAGAGCACATGAGTTGGATGAGGACACCATGCAATGTTTGCTCTTCCACACCGGCATTGTTAATAAGCTAATAGGGTCATCATTAAGTTCTAAAGAAGCAAGCAATATTTTTTTATTGCCACCCTAGCTAGTCCTAAAGGAAACAGGAAAATAATTCTCATCTGGTGGTCTCCGTGCTCCTTTTTCCTCGTACGAGTCTTGCCTGTCTCTCTCAGGGTGAAGTCTGTATGGATGCGGGTTAGAAGATGTGACGAACATGTACACCAGGCACAGCTATCAGTGTTGCCCTTTCCAGGAACGTGTGCACTTTCACCTGGCCTTGCTCTTTCCCCACGAGGTGCGAGACGCAGTTTGTGCTTCCACAGAGAGCCTGGTCCCCAGTTTTGCAGGGAGTTCTTTTAGTGTCTTAGTCACAATGAAGTGTAAACAGCCGGTAGAGTTTTTCTTTAGAATGGATTTTTTTATAGAAGGAAAAGGAAAGAGAAGAGAACACTGATGGCATTGAGAATCTGAAGAGCAGACATAAACCAGAAAAGGAATGCAAACAGGTTATTCAAGGTTTACTATTCTCACAATTTAAACTATTCAGATTTGCAGCATTATTTCCTTGTCTACTTTGAATATGAACAAATTTAAAAACAACATTGCGTGTGGAGCACATTTCAACCAAAATTATTAGTAATGATGATTAAAGACAAGTTATTGTAGTGGGGCTGGCCCCCTGGGGCCCACTCAGCATTTGTGCAGCAAACGTGTATGGAGTGTGTATTGTGTGCCAGGCCCACGTGAGACCCCACGAATACAATTACTCTAGACAGGCTCGTCCCCTTCCATCATGAAGCTCTCATAATAGCTCCCATAATAGGGACATTGAAATAACAACAAATAAAGAGACAGATAAAATCATACAAGTCATATTAAGGGATGTGAAGGAAACAAACGAAAGCCTACACAGAAAGTATTGGTGGATCTGATTTAGACTGCTCTTCCAAGAAGATCACTGAATCAATATTTAAGTTGAGACCTGAAGGTCCCAGATGTATGAGGACCCAAAGGTATGAAAAGTTTGGCATGGCCAAGGACGGCCGAGGTCGCCCAGTCATGGACGCAGCACTGGGAGGGGAGTCAGGTGCAGCACGCGCTGGATGGACGCCACACGCCGCTGCCCGGGGGCTCTGAGCTTTGTGCCTTGAGGCCCTCTCCCAAACTCACCTCTGCTTCTAGCACAGTAACGAGAGATCATCACAAATGGAGAAAACTGAGGAGACACAACTAGGTTTAAACAAAATACACATCTCTGCGAACCCTTAGCAAGCAAACAAAAGAGAGATACGAAGCTTTAATTAGGGCCCGAAGTACCATCCTGTTGGTCTCTAAGCAGAGTCATCTGGGAGCTCAGCTCATGACAAGGAGCTAAAATGAAAGGTATGGTTGCCAGGTGGGCTGCGCAGGCACATAGCTTTACACCAAGGACTCGGGTGTAGTGGTCCCTTCCAGTTAGTGAGTGATAAGAGAAAGGTTGTCATTGATCCCGTCCATGTGCAGGGGCTGGGAGGGCTTCGACGTGGCCTCCAAGTCAGAATCTGGGCCAAGCTTCCTCCTGGCCCGGTGGCTAGATATGTAAGATCCCTGACACCCCCCAGAATGGGAATCAGGGCATCGATATAAAACCCCCTCTGGTTAGGGGGCCTCGGGGACTGAGTAGAGGCTGTCACAAACCACCAGGTAAAGAGAGAGAGACAGAGAAAACGGGGAAGTTACAAACCAGTAATCCTATTCCCTGGGTCACTCCAGAGAAGGTCTTGGTGTGCCTTTAAGACACCCATTATCAGGATGTGCACTCTATCCTTGTTTATAAAAGGAAATGGGGAAAAAGCAAACATCTATGAATTTAAAAAGGTAAAAAATATTGCATCTATAGAATAGACTACCAATGATGATTAAGCTGAAAGAACTAGACACACACGTACCAGTGTGCGTGAATCTCAGGCGGTACTGTTGACCACTCCATCGTGATGGAGCAGCCCCGTTCCTCCCAGGTGCTCCCTCACAGCCAACGCGCAGCAAATGAGCACAGAAGATCGAAAGACAGAAGGAGAAGGCGGACTGTCGTGGGACCTCAGAGCTGAGGAAGGAATGGCAGGGCACTGAGACCTTGGGTTTTCTTTTCTTCTCCTGTAGATCCCACATGGGGCGGGGCAGCACCTCCAGCCCAGAGCCACCAACAGGCTCAGACAGATAAAGCTCCAGGGAAAGCCTGGTCCCCGGTCAAAGGACCTGGCAAAGGGTGGCGTAACAATGAAACTTTTATGGCAACAACTGTGCTGTTCTAGCCAAACAATGGAGCCAGTCCCTGTCTAAGTTTCCGCAGGGCCGAGCGGGAAGCGATATTCCACCCCACCGCCTGCCCAGGAGAGCGGGCGCTGGGCTCCAGTTCCCTGTCAGGGTAGGGCGGCCAGGCGCAGCGCTGGCCAAGCCTCCGCCTGCGTCAGTGAGAGGAACTGAAGTGCTGGGAGCCAGCCATCTGCACTCGTCTCCTTCTCCTTCATCTCCCCTGGGGTTAGGGGGTCCCAGGGGAAGGTGCCCATGCCCACCCACTCGGCCCTTCTGCTCATACACCTCCACAGGGGGACTGCTTGCTAAAAAAAAAAAGAAAAAAAAGATTAACTAGGATGCAGTCTCATAGTATAATATCCAAAATGAGATCCAAAATCTTAGCAAAGAAACGGATGCTAGAATGGAAAAAAACAACTGGAAATTATAGCACTGCAAAATACTACAACACCCCAAACTTTTTTAGAAACCTCAGTGTGTGGGCTCATTAATAGAGATGACAACAGGTAGAATCAGAGAATTTGTGGACAGACCAATAGAATTTACTCCATCTCAGAGAACAGAGAGAAATAGACTGAGAACAAATTAACAGAGCTGAGGCAACTGTGGGAAAATAACAATAGAGCTAAGGTTTTTATCACTGGAGTCCAAGGCAAAAAACCAGCTTGAACATGACCAGAGACAGGTGACACGTTACCTATAGGAGGACACCAATTCATACGATAGCCGATTTCTCATCTCAAGTCATGAAAGCCAGAGGAATTGGCCCACTTTTCAAGCGCTGAAAGAAGAGAACTGTCAACTGCAAATTCTGTATCCACAGAATGCATCCTTCAAGAAGGAGCGGAAATGAAGACATTGTCAGACAAAGGAAAAGCGAAGGAATTGGCTGCCAGCAAAGCTGCCCTCAAAGAGTAGCTAAAGGGAGCTTTCTAATGACAGCAGGTGAGACCTAGAACCTCAAAAAGGAAAGGTGAGTACAGGCATTGGAAAATAGGGGCGAATAGGACAGACTAGCTTAATCCTCATGGGCATTTAAGAATCATATGTGATGGTTAAAAGAAGAACCATAATAGCGTGCGATGTGGTCCTCACTGCACGTGGAGGAAATGCTTAAGACAGCTGTGTTTAAAGTGTGGGCAGGTAGGGGAGCCGAGGGAAGTAAGATTCCCACATTTTATTCTGAGTGGGAAGACTTCATCAGTTATGCATCTGTATTGTAATACCCAGAACAACCCTTAAGGACACCCTAAGAAGTAATATACTCAATACACTATGAATAAATCAAGATGAAATCTTAGAAAGTGTTCATGTAATCCACAGGAAGGTGAGAAAAGAGGGACAGAGGAACGAGAAAGAGAAGAAACAAACAGAAAACAATAAAATGGTAGACTTAAGCCCCAACATGTCAACAACTACCTTAAATGTAAATGGTCTCTATGCACTAATGAAAAGACAGAGATTGGCAGATTGGATCAAAAACACTATTTACTAAAACAAAAAAGTACACGTAGATGGAAATGTAGAGAATGATGCCGTCTCTGTAAAGACTTCCACGCCAAAACCATACTCCGTGTTCATCAGGACTCCGCAGAGAAGTAGCAAAGGTATGAATCAAGGAGGGGAGGGATGCACAAGGCTGGAGGGCACTGCATCTTAGGAAAGGAGGGAGCAAGAGCTGGTGGAGAGGGTGGGGTGCAGGTTTGTCTGTATCATCATCTCCTTCAAAGAACCTGAAGCCAATAATGACAGAATGTTAACATTGGTAAGTATCAGGCGGGATGCCTGTTGTCATCCGAACTCCTCCATTTTTTCAACATAATTTATAACTAAGTAAAGAGTAGTAAAGTAAAGCAGTGATTAAATTGCACGGAATCTTATAACCCATTATTAGGAGTTTTGATTTATTTACATATAGTTGAATGAGCAAGGTAATCGTATGGTTTCAGGTAGAGTAGGTAGTCTTTATTGAGAAACTATATTCTTAAGCAAATGCACAGAAAAATGTAAACTCAAGAAACATTATATTCAAAATGGTATTACTCACATCCCTTCAACTCAGTCCCATGGAGAGTTGTTCTTAAGTGCAGGGACAGTTCCTAGCTTGCTTCTCGTTCTTTTAATTAACGTGGTTGCTGGAGATAATCATGTTCCAGCTTTCAGACACACCAGCAGGACAGGGCAGGCATACAGACAACTATGATCACTCATCACTCCCTGAAAAGAGACTGGATCTGACTTTGCCTTCTCTACAAATCTAGGGATTATTTCAAATCATTGGAATATGGGAAAAATGGTACAGAAATCTGAAGATCAAGGCACTTGAATATGTCCCCTTCCTGCCTTGCTGTCTTTATCCTTCACCAGCTACGTACTACTCTCCCCAATTACACACAAAGATGCAAAATCTTCTACAGTCCTTTCTGGTCACTCACGGTACTGTGTTCTAGAAAGTCTCATGGACACTGACTTAGCTAACATCGAACCATTGCTCCCAGGAGAAATACAGGGCTCGTTTCCTGCGAACCTCTGGTCACAGCATTTCCACTAGCCAATCAGCACAAAGCCTGCTTTTATGTGTGTTTCTGTTTGAAGACACCATACTGAATACATACTGTGGCTTCACTAACACTGCGCTCACAGCCAACAACACCATAACTCGCGTGTGAACGAACCCCATCTACCACGCATTTTCTCACACAGCACATCACAGCCTCTTACACTCAGGACACTAGACAGCACTTCAGAACTACGACTGGGGCGGTTTTCAGCAGCGAAATCACCAACAAAAAAGCAGAAAAATGTGAAAAACATGGCTCTATGTAGATTGTGACAAAGACTCTGGTTTACAGTAGAGCTGAAAGCGGGAAGCAGGGCGTCACCTTGCCTGACCTCAGCTGGGGATGGGCAGGACAGCAACGCGAAGTTTCCAGTTTGTGGATGACTGCACATGTGTCGTGAGCGTTGATTCTAGCAAGTAGGCGAATTTGCAGGTGTGGAATCCATGAGCAACTGCAGACAAGACTGTGCTTGGCAAAGACAGCTCCCGCCTAGTAAACTCTGGGAATGGCCCATGTGTGTGTGTGGGGGGGGGGGGGGGGGTGGGTGGGTGTGGGTATAGATGTAGGTGAAGATATGTCAAGCCTAAAAAGCAGAGCCACCTGGTACATCCCAGGAGTAATGAGTTTTGCAGTGTCTCCATGTTTGATAGTGAGGGTCCTCTACTCTCCAGACAGAGGCTAAGTGGCCATCTCTCAGTTCCTTGCACATACCAGACACTTTCCTGCCGTAAGGACTTCGTGTATGCTGTGCTGTCTTTCTGGAATGCTCTTTCTTCACTCTCCCCTAGCTGGCCCCTTGCTCATCTTATGCTTTCAAATTAAATGGAGCTTCCTCAGAAGCCTTCTCTGACCAACCTATAGACGTTCGGTTACCCCCACCTGTTGTGCTCTAGCACACTAGCCTGTCGCTTCCTTGACAGGAGTTCACACAATTCGCTTTTAAAAGTTTTATTTGGTACCCTGCTGCCTGCAGTAATGCCTGGCACACAGTAGGTCAGGGCACATTTGTTGAATGAGTGGCTGAATGCATGAACACTTAAGATGCCCAGGTCAGGCCCCAGGTCGCTTGCTGTTTACCAGCAAGAGGAGAGTCGTTGAGCATAGTCAGCTGTCACTCTGTAATATTAGCTGGATTTCCAGACGTTAGCAGATATATGTAAATTTTGAATAAAGCGAAAACCCCAATTATCTACGGTGATGGTTCTCAAAGGTGGTCTGAAGAGCCACCTGGTTTCCATGAGGGCCCTCAAAACCATGGCCGTGGATGAGGAGAAGCTGAGGGAGAAAGAGCGCCATCACAATCCTCGGCTTCCACTTCAACCTGAACGGCCAACCACGTAACTCTTTTGTAGATTTCGGCCTCACAACATGTTTTGTTTGACGAGAGGTTTGCATGACGACAAAAGTTCAGAGGACGTTAAATTCACCAGTAGTTTTCAAATAACTTAGCTTGGCATTAAAAGTCTTCTACAACGTGGCCCAAATAACCCAACCACACGGCTTCACTATTTCCCCAAACTACGCTCCTTTCCTGGCAGGTGGATCGACTCGCTGTCTAGAGAACATGGGCACGTGGCTAAAACACAGCCCCTGTGCTGGTGCTGGTCCCCTGCCCAGCAGGCCCTCGCTCACGTCTCCAAACATTATACCTGTTTCAGAAGAAAGGCGCATTCTGCCCTCCGTGGAGCAGTGGAAGACACGCCGGGCCACGTGCATCCCAGCTTCCAGGAACAGCTGCGCCCGACACTGCAGATCTGTTCAATTTTCCCTCCTGTTTGATTGTTAACTGCTTCTATCATCAGAGTATCTAAAATTTTCTTGTACAAGCAAGTATCAATCACACATGTTGACTGGGTAATGACTGAAAATCACACACAAGTCTGAGCCCTCTTGCTCTCTCTGTCACACACACATGCGTGCACATGCACGCACACACAGTAAGTGAACATAATATATGATTACACCAATTATTTTTCAATGCATTTATTGTCACCTGCTAATTCAATAAATAATTATTGAGAGCTTATGATGTATTAGGCATTAGAGATAAAGTAGTGGAAAAACAGACCAAAATCTTGGTCCTCGTATAGTTTGCAGGTTAGCAGGGAGAGACGGAGTATAGAAAATAAGGACAGTATTTTGTATTGCAGATCATGATAAATGCTATGAAGGCAAAGCGCACAAGGAAGCGGTATGGGATGTGCAGAGAGTTGGATGGGGGAACCTCACTGAGAAAACACTAGTTGAACAAAGACCTGAAAGATCAGATTCCCATGACAGCGGCAGCAGGTACAAAGGCCCTGAGGCAGCACTGTGCATAGCATGCCCGAGATGGGCAAGGGGGCTGGTGGAGTTGGCAGGGATTGAGTGAAGAGAATGATTGGGTAGAGAGGTAACGGGGTGGGTTATGCAGGGCCATTGAGACCATTGTCAAGTTAGTGGGTTTTTCTCTGACTGAGAAGCTAAGTTATTGGAGTTATTGAGCAGTTAGTGACACCATCTTTCTTACATTTTTAAAAAGTCACTTTGGCTACTCTGTTAAGATTTAGGTGTAGGAGTTTCAGAGTAGTTGCATTACAACCCATTAGGAGGCTGTTGCAGGAATCCTGGCAAAGGCTTTAGCCTCAAGGGGTTGGGGGTGGGGAGAAATCAATGGCTTCTGAGGGCACAGTATTTTTAACACCGGGCTGAAGGATTTTCTGCCAGAAATCCTGGTTGGGGTGGGGGTGGGGGGAATCAAGGATGTCTGCCAGGGTTTTCGGGGAGGAGCAGGTTGGGGATAGAGGAGCAGGAGTCTGATTAGGTTTGTGATGCCTGTTAAACGTCTCAGCAGTGGGACAGATAAATCTAGATGTCAGGGGAGAGCAAAGGACCTGGAAAGAGCAATTGGAAGCAGTCTCCTGTGGTTAGTGCGTGAAACTGTGAGACTGGTGCCATTGCCTAGGGAGCGAGTAGAAGTTCACTCATGGATGGTGACAGTGTACCTCTGGGAGGAGTAGCTGTAACACGAGCACACTGCTGCAGGGTTCGATGCTGTTCTTCACTGAGCTGCCCCAATTCTTCACACATTTCCTGGCGTCCGGAAGGTGCTCAATAATATTTACTGCACGAGCAACGGTTTACTGCACGAGCAACAGTTTATGCGGCCTGCACACCATGACCGGGTCAAGGTTAAATCGAGGGCAAGAACTGAAATACCCTGATTTCTAGTTCAACAGTCTTCTGCGGTCCCTTACTCTCCCCCCTAAATTTAATTCTCGTTATTTCACTTACAATAAACACTAATGAGCTTTACATTTCATTTCCAATTCCTTTATTAAATTGCAGTTTGGCCAAGTTGTTATTTTTCTCAAACTTATAATGCCTTTAAAACAAAAATCAACTGCACTTTTTTTCGATTTTAAGAGAAAATGAAGACTAGGAATAGTTTTCTTGATGAATCAAATTTAAAAAGAGAGAGTAAGAATTTTTTAATTCAACAAAAATGCTTTTTACCCATTTTGTTGAATTATAACCATATTCAATCTTTTTTTAATCTGGTTCTTAAAGATTTTCTCTATGTCATAAGAGATCATATGCTATATTAGAAGTTTAAAAGTCTAAAAAACATAAAGATCCATCATGGTTTGTGTCAGATGAATTTTATGATAAAAAAGAATACAGGTATGGGGGATGTATTGTTGATATAATGAGTGTTTGCTTAAATATAGGGGCAATTAGATTTAGGATTATATGAATTCCCAATGAATCTATTTATCGGCACTAACTTAGAGGGGAGACCTCCCCCATTCAGGGTGAGTACTGTGAGTACTCAGTATTACTAAAAGAGAAAAGCCGTCAGCTTCTGGTTTGTTATCCTCATTCTGGCTTTTCTTTTTTTAGGGGGGAACCTATAAAGACAGGGAACTTTTTCTTCAAAACAACCCTACTATCCTACTGACACTTGCCTTGGGGAGTGTAGCCACTCCTATGACACTGTAGATGTGTGAATTAGCTTCCTCCTCAGCAGGCGACGCCAGCACAGTGAGTTTTGTTGTCATGTGTCCAGTGAGCACCAAAGCTGGGCATCTGTGGGCAGAAGGCAGCCGCCCTGTTGCCTCAGTGAAGTGGAAAACAAGCCTTATGAGTGGGCAGTGCTAGGAACTTTCTATGAAGAGTGAGCTGTGAAGGGCTGGAGCTCTCTGCCGATGCCTCTCTCCCTCTGGCCTGACATTTCTCCCTTAGAGATTTATTCCTTTGCAATCTGAAAGATGACAAACCTAAAGCAAAACTTTCCAAGAGGGATATCACATCATAATGATGTGTGTGCATCTCATGACTTCATCAATTATTTTTCTCAAATAGAAAATATATAAACAAATTATAAGTCAGATAACAATGTGGGCACCGAGTTTCCTGACAGTGGGCTGCAGGGGGCTCGTAAGGAGACGTAAAGTTGCTCGCAGGAAAAGCAGTGAGTGCTGGAGACTACATCCATCACACAATTTTTATGAAAGATAACTGTTTGGGTATTTCGGACCAGTTCCCAAAATTGAAAAGGACATGTGTCAAGTATTCATATGAAAACCTGAGTGCACCTGGCAGAATGTCTCGCAAGTCTCCCATTTTCAATGAATAATTGTTCGCCAGTGCATCTCCAGCCTCAGAACAGACTAAGGGTCCAGCCAGCCACCAGCGAAGGATGTGTAGAGAGGCACGGTCTCATAACAGCTGCTTTGTGAGCCTTTTGCATTCCTGACCACGCAGCCTGACTTCCCGGGCAAAGGCTACCTGCTGTGGAGTCCAGAGGGAAATCTGGAAGAGTCTGAGCCACCCATTGTGATTGGTCCTCATTCTCATTTTTAGCACCTTCCATTTCCGCCCCACAAAACTTTTCCAAAGCACGACTCATTGCATTTCTATGACCCAGTGCTTGGGTCTCCTGACCTCGTGTGCTGTTCCCATCATGAGTGGAAGTGTAGAGGGACACTGCAAGTCACTGATTTCCTCCTCATGCTGATGGCTTGGCTGCTCTTAACTAGCACCGAAGCATTTGTGATGCTCTTTTTTGTGGGCCACATAATGAGCAACTGTTTAAGTATGCAGTGTTTGGAAGTGGGAAAAAAGCACTCCTGGAACACTGCAGTTTGTTATGACAGGGACAAATCATCTTTAACTTAAATATGGATAATTTATTGTTGGACAGACATGACCTAAACCATATCTAGGAAAGTAAAGAATAAAAGGAAAAAATCTGAGTGCAAAGATTTGGCTTCTGTTTCTTGGCTTAGCTCTCACTGTCCCAGCTGTGCATTGCCAGCTTTCAGTATTTTATTGGATATCATATAAATACCACTGCACATTTACTGAGTGGCTAACACAATCCTTTGAATTCCCTTTCTTTTATTCATTTCTCAGAGCAGCAAATATCTGCTCCTATTTATTTTATCATCATCATCATAATCATTATCATTTTGGTTTTGTTTTATTTTGGGGGAGTTGTCTCACTAGAGCCGTGGTCCCTGCAGGGTGAACTTTTTGTTTTTGAGGAAGATTAGCCCTGAGCTAACATCTGCCGCCAATGCTCCTCTTTTTGCTGAGGAAGACTGGCCCTGAGCTAATATCCATGCCCGTCTTCATCTGAACCGGTGAATCCAGGGCCGCTGAAGTGGAGCGTGCGAACTTAACTGTTTTGCCACCAGGCTGACCCCCCTGCAGGGTGAACTTTTAATTACTAATTGTAGTGGAATGACTCCTCGCAGAATAGGTTTGAGGTCATTCCACTCTTCTTGTAAGTTTCCAAAGTTTTACTGTGGAAATAGGGCTCCCCACAGGCTCTCAATTTTTGTATTAAATTCACACTGTGTGAGCATTCACATGAATCAACAAACTGGTTTTATGAAGGGACCACAATACTTTTAGCACAAATTAATGTGCATCAGAAACACGTATATCATTTAACACAAACATAAATGAAAGAAAGGTGTCCTCACCCTGTCCTATTCTATCCTATTAGTACGGACACTGAGGTCCACATGTGAGCAGTTTATTACTGGCAGATCTTGGACAGGACCAGAAGCCTCATGGCTGGGAGTCCACTGCCTTCAGGATGCCCTTTACAGGGTGTGGACTGGTTTAGGGGAACAGTGCAGAAGGAAGAGGCCCCGGGACCTGCACGTCTCCTCCAATAACCACCTTGGCTGGCATTCAAGGAGATTCATGCAGAGTGGATCTTCACTATTTATGGATTCCATATTTGCAAAATTGTCTGCTTGCTAAAATTTATTTGTAACCCCAAAAATCAATGATCCCAGTGCCTTTGTGGTCATTCGCAGACATACATAGAGCTGTAAAAAAAAAATTGATTCCTGGAGATGTAACGCCCAGCTGAGGTCAAACAGGGCAATGCTCTTGCTTCTTGTCCCAGCTCTGGTGCTGTAAACACGGTCCTTTTTAGGGTCTATTTAGTGACATGTCTTCTGTATTTTTGTGCTTTTTGTTGGTGATTTTGTTGTCTTAAATGGCCCCTAATTGTAGCACTGTTTTCTTGTGTTCCTAAGCACAAAAAGGCTTCGATGTGCCTAACAGAGAAAATACATGTGTTAGATGAGTTTTGTACATGAATTATAGTGCTGTTGGCCATGAGGTCACTGTTAGTGAATCAACAACATGCATTAAACAAGGTGCCTTTTTTTTTTTTTTTTGAGGAAGATTGGCCTTGAGCTAACATCTGTGCCCATCTTCTCCTACTTTATATGTGGGACGCCTGCCACAGCATGGCTTGTCAAGCGGTGCCATGTCCACACCCGGGATCTGAAGCAGTGAACCCCTGGCTGCTGAAGTGGAACGTATGCACTTAACTGCTGCGCCACCCGGCCAGCCCTAAACAAGGTGTCTTTAAACAGAAAAGAACATAAAGCAAGCTCATGTAATGATTGGTTGACCAAAAATGTTATATTGTGCCTAGAGGATCACAAGAGCCTAACCTTCTATTTCCACAGGAAAAACGGTTCCATATTCACTAGCTCAGTGTTCACAGAGACTTTATAGAATACTCATTTATGAGTAACGAGAATTGACTGTTCCTCTCTTTGAGTGTTTTAAAGTCTAAATCCTGGTTTGCCTTAAATATTTAATTCTCTTCGTGTGTGTACGTATGTATGAGTATGTGTTTACAATAAAAAACCATCTATACTCATTCTCCTAAATTGCTATGGATTATTTAATCGACACATATTTCTAAAGCTCCTACTTGGCATCAGCATTTTCTTAAGTTTTTTGGAGAACATGGACGTATAAAGTACTCATCTCCCCGGCTCCAAACAGTGCATTCTAATGCCGCCTACACTGTACACAAAAGTCTAAAGAATACACTATTGCAATAGAGTAAGAAGAGCTACCGGAGCTCATAGTCTCCTCTGGCTTTGAAGACCAATGTGGCCAAACAAAGATGGTACTTGGAGGATGTGGAGGCTGAAGATGGTCAGGGTTTGGACAGGTGAAGAAGAAGGCAGTTTATTTTAGGGAGAACATATGATAATGGGTCCACTGTAGACATGAGGGAAAGTGAAGAAGGAAAGAGTAGACTTATAATAGCCAGCCCCGGGGGTCTCCTGGGTAAGATTCAGTGCTCTAGCCACCACGGCCCATGTTTGTTTTCCAGTCAGGGAACCACACCACCTCTCTGTCAGTTGTCACCACCTGTGGTGGCTGCGTGTTGCTGTGATGCTGAAAGCTGTGCCACTGGTATTTCAAGTACCAAAAGGATCACCCGTGGTGGACAGGTTTCAGCAGAGCTTCCAGACTAGAGAGACTAGGAAGAAGGCCCCGGCCACTCACTTCTGAAAAATTGGCCATGAAAACCCTGTGAATGGAGGGGAGCATCGCCTGATGCAGTGCTGGAAGGTGAGAGGATGGCACAAAAAGACAGGGCAGGAGGCAGGGTTCTGCTCTGCTGGGCACGGGGACGTTAGGAGTCGGAATCCACTCTACGACACTAACGACAACAAGACTTAGAATAGATGAAATATTTTAGAGTAAAATGATGCAATTTAAAGCAAATGGGAAAAGACTGCTAAGTTATTGCCATTTCAGAACTATTTTATTGTGATTTAAAAGCTTTGCATAAAACAATATCTGATATCCTCAGAGCAAATAGTTCAGTTGAAATGCCTTTATATTAAAACTGCCATGGACATCTAATAGTATTTTAAAAATAAAATACTGGGAGGAAGATGTGCCCTAGAATCAAATTGGTTTTAAATTGTGTTTAGGAAAAATAATGCTGTGTGTTTATTGTTTTTATCAATATGATATATTGTGTGATCGCTGAGCCTAGCAGCTGTCTGAATTGTGGGTGATATTTATATAAGATCAACCTTAAAAAAAGAGAAAACTACAGATGTGGGGGGCAGGGGAGCACTTCTCGGCTTCACGATGTGTGTGCTGCTCACAGAACGTCACACGGCTGAGTCACGTGTGTGCCAGAAGACAGGACACAGTGAGTGTGTCAAGTGGCCACGCCGTGTACAGGGAGTGGCAGAGCCAGCCACACGAGCCCCCTGACTCCACACGGGAAGGCCACGTCGCGCATGCTGCTGCTCTCTGGCTAGTTCTGAAATACGTAAATACTGTACTTTGCAGGAGTGGGGCAAACTATTTTATACTTCTTACAGCTCTAACAATTAATTTCAAGTTACCTTCCTAAGTTCGCAAAGCTTTTTAGACTAACAGGCAAGGCTGGCCTCTCAGTCTCCTGACTCCCGTTGAAGTATTTTTTTGTACTCTGTGCTGATGCTTTTCCTATGGTCCAGGCACAGCTCCAGGCTATGCCTTCTTTTACTGCATTAATATCTCTAATCCCATTGTAGTCAAGTCTTGCTCCAGCCTGAGATCTCTTTTCTCTCCACAGTGACTTTGCATAATTCATTTTTGGTCCTTTATAGATGGTTTTTATAGTTTAACTCTCAGAGGGTTTTCTTTCTTCCCAGAGTATTAGTCAGCTCGGGCTGCCATGATGAAATGCCACAGACTGGGCTGCCTAAACAGCAGGAATGTGCTTCTCACAGTTCTGGAGGCCAGGAGGTCCTGGATCGAGGTGTCAGCTGATTCACTTCCCCTTTGAGGGCTCTCTTCTTGGCTTTCCAATGGCCACCCTCTCACTGTGTCCTCACATGGCAGAGACAGGGAGAGAAAGCAAGCTCTCTGATGTCTCTTCTTATAAATGTGCTAATCCCATCAGAAGGGCCCTGCCCTTATGACCTCATGTAACCCTAACCACCTGCCAAAGGCCCATCTCCAAATACCATCACCCTGGGGGCTAGGGCTTTACCATGTGAGTTTGGGGAGGTGGGGGACACAATTCAGCCCGTAACACCAAGTAGTTTCACGGTATCAAATATTAACCATAATATCCAGAAGAAGAAATCAGTAATTTGGGGGCAGTAATAAATAGCATAAAGTATCATTTATAGTCTATGCTATTTTTCTAAATTGCATGTTGATACTTTCTAGAGGCAAACGGCCAATTAGTATTGGCTATTAATAATAATTGAAACAATATGCCATGCAATTAGCTCAAACTCTGCAGGTGTAACGAAGTGTGCATCGGCCAGGTGGAAGTGACAATACAATGTACCTTGACTTGCCATTGCAGGGCTGCCGGTAGGGTTTTGCTTTCTTGGCATTTTCGCAGGTATCTTTGTCTATAGATTCAGAGACAGTAGGGTCCATAGAAGTCTGAGCTTGAAAATTTGAAAATTAATTTCAATGCAGCCTTGAATATTCCCCACTTAATTTCCCGCACTCTACTATTTACACCAGAAATGTCACAGCTAAGCTACCGGGAAGCAGCATGTTCATGAGGAAGAGCTGTTGCTTGCCCCAAACTTAAGAATATGTGTTGAGTGTTGGGTGTTGGAGAGAAGAAAGAGTCACTCCTCCTCAGGGACGCTCCATAATGACAAGAATGTCATCCCTAGGCATCTCTTGCAGAACCAGTGGAGTGTTTGGACTGCTGTCTTTTGAAACCCTGATCTTGTGATATAATTAGAAAGACAAACACACGACAATAAGTTCCAAAATCAATTATACAGCACTTACCGTGACGCTTGGAGTCCTTTGAGGTAAAACTACTTCCCGGAGGACAAGGGTTTATTCACCATCTCTCCTGTCCTCCTGGAACAAGGCATCGAGCTGGAAAGTGGCTCTACAACTTTGATGAGTTGACTTAAATGAAACAAATAAATGTTTAGGCCAAATTGCCCACAGGATTCTCTAAACAAAAATCTCACAATTATAGACTATGTGGTGTTTAAGTTCCTGGGTTTCATTCCACTACCCTTAAGGAGAATTTTAAGCAACTAGAAAAAAGAAATTAAAATGCCACAGCAGTCATAGCCCAGGAACACGCCCGATTCCCCATAGGTTGTGTGTTAATGGAAGCCGATGCTCCTTGCTGGGATGGAGATGCTTCCCAGGGCAATTGGAAGTCTGCCCAGAGTATGGTGGGGAATTTCCTGCTGTTGCGTTTTTCTCTAGGCTTATGAAGCAGCATAAGAGTATTAGTCTATCGATAGACCAAGATGATGCCCAGTCATATCTGATTCACACCATTTTTTAAGAATGGGTCAGGTTTTGACCTGAATGCTAATGAGCTCCCAAATACCTTCCTCTTGTCTGGACTTTGGGACCCTCTGTGGGGACTGCTGTGTACACCTGGGCTCAGTACACCTACCCGGTCAGCTGAATGGAGACCCTCAGCCTTGGTCACATACTCACTCCCCAGGAGCCGAAGGGGAGCCCGTTCCTTCTTGAAAATGGACATCAAGGGGATAACTACATTTACAGTGCAGAACAAACAGGAGAAACAGTTTATACTGGCATGATGTTGGAGATGACCATTTACCAGCCACAAGAGAAGAGCATTTTTATCTTTATAGGATAACTTTCCCCAAGAACCAGCTCCCTCCATTTTTAGCAAAGGCATGTGCACATGCGTGAGTGTGTATACTTGAAGTTTACTTATTGATCAACAAATGTTGCAGGTTCTCTAAAATGTGTACTTCCTGCACTATTACAAAGTTTATTTGACAAGGAAAAGAATATTGTAGGTACTCACTCAAAAAGGATTATCCCATGTTTTGAAATAGAAATTTAATTGCTTTCTGCAGGTAACAATGGTCGTGTGTTCATACTTTCCTACTTCTAGAGAATATGCAACAGGCTGTGTTTCGTTTCTCATATTGGGGGGACCAGCCTCCCGTCGTGCTCCCATCCTCACACAAAGTGCTCCCCTCCTCCAGGTCTAGATGGGAGCATCAGGTCCTCCCCAGAACCCCTGTCTTGTTCCTCTGGTAGGGCTCTTTCTTCTCTCCCCTCTTGCCTCCTTGTACCTCGCATCCATCCTTCCTCCTCTTCCAAATTGCTGCTCCTCCTTCTCTCTCACCTTCCTTTAGACATGATCTCCTCACTATCAAGAAGGGTTCTGGAAGCAGGTATTGCTGTTCTTCACCTGACGCTAAGGTCAATATTTCATAGAACCTGGTTTTCTGCATCTTTGTTTTTGTTTTGGTGTGAGTAGGGGTGGGGCTGGGGTAAATAATTTGCCTTTGAGGCTCCTGTGAGAGAAAAAAAGAAAGATAATACATAAAAATCAGCCAGATCAAAATATAAGTTTGCAGGGGGCCGGCCCAGCAGTGTGGCAGTTAAGTTCGCACGTTCTGATTCGGCGGCCCAGGGTTTGCCAGTTTGGATCCTGGGCGCGGACCTATGCACTGCTTATCAAGCCATGCTGTGGTAGGTGTCCCAAATATGAAAAATAGAGGAAGATGGGAATGGATGTTAGCTTAGGGCCAATCTTCCTCAGCAAAAAGAGGAGGATTGGTGGCAGATGTTAGCTCAGGGCTAATCTTCCTCAAAAAACAAAACAAAAAAATATATATGTATATAAGTTTGCCACACCTGGACCTTCTTCAGGTGTTAATGTGATACAGAGGTATGCTCCTTTGGAAGCAGGAACATACTTTCAGATATCAGAAATAATGTGGTAAAGGATAGATCTCATGTTAGGGCTCTTACCACACACAAAAAAACCCACAAAAGAATGCAAAGAAATTTTGGGAGTTGATGGATACGCTTATCACCTTGAGTGTGATGATGGAATCATGGGTGTATGCATAAGTCCAAACTCATCAAATTGTGTACATTAAATGTGTGCAATTTTCATTTATCGATTATACTTCAATAAAGGTTAAAAAACAGAAATAATCAATATTCTGGGGTAGATGAGTACAGAAACGGTGAAGAGGTGTCAGTAATGATGGTAAGATCACGAAAATGATCTAGTCTCCCCAGTAAAGGATCAAAACAACAACAAAGATCAATGCTCAGGAGCAGCATCAAATCCAAAAAAGAACAGCATCCGGGTGCTCCGGGAGATAAACTGAGGTCCATGGATGCAGGAGAAGTCAGTAGCACAGACGACATCAATGACTCAGATACAGGGCAACTCCAAGGCATCCTAATGCATGGGGAGGATGCAGCCGGCGGGGGGGGGGGGGGGGGGGGGCAGCCAGGAGAACACACCTCTTGGGTCTCTCACTAAGGACTCTTAAGTGACCAAGGACCTGGTCTGCTGCAATGGCATTCATTCTTGCAGTGGTGAGCACATCAGGGACACTAAGACAGGCCCGTACCTGGAGACATGGGACTCTTCTGAGGGATGACTTTGGAATAAGGACTCCCCACTGGCTTTGCCAAGCTTTCCTTAGAGCTTCACCGCAGTCTAAGGCATTTCCACCCATCTTCCTTCCTCCCTTCCCTCCTTCACTGGAGGAGGAGCCAGAGAGAGTCATCTTACTCTAACAGCCTCCCAGCCTCTCTCTGCTCCCTCCACATTATCCTCTCACAGGCATTTCCTCTAATAAGTTTCTTGCACATTTAATCCTATCTCAGGTTGCTCGGAGGACCTGGATTCACACCGGTGGCACTAAGAACAGCCTGAGAGGTAAGGCGGGAAATTGGGGAAGGGGTGCTTTTCACCCTCTGCCTGCAGGTGAAGATGTCACGTTGGCTGTTTGCTGGGACATGGATAGTTCCTGGCGCAAACTGGTGTCTGAATTGCGTACCTTTTCACCAATGGTGACTTAGGGAAGTGTCCCAGAGGAGGGGAAGAGTTTGTATTCACTTATAAGCTGGTCAGTCAGGCATGGCCACAAGAAGAGATGCAGGAGCAGCTCAGGAAAGCAAAGTTTATCATACTCGCAGGTCCTAGGGACAGGAGGCACCGCACACCATGCAGGGCCATAGGGGGAAGACAGGAGCGAGGGGAAGGTTGCCTTATACTGCGGAAAGTGGAACAACCAGGTATGTCGGAGACTACTGAACGTAGGCTCTGCGTTGACATCGATTCCTGGAGGTCCAAATACCCTTCATGGCCCAGCTCTAAGAGTGGTGGCCCACAGGAGCTAGGTAAAATTTGGAGTCCTAGCTACTGCTCGTCTCACAGTGATTCACCGTGACCGTGGATCCACTCAGTGTCATTTCTCCAGTACATATTCCCCAGGGACATAACTGGAATTAATATCCTTAGTAATTCGAGTCAATCTTTCACTGGGTTTCTAGAATGTGGGTTAAGAACTATCATAGTTCAGTGGAAACCTCTGAAAATCCTCACTCCCCTGCCAAGATAGTAAATAAAAAACAATGTTATATCCCAGGGGGAGACAGCAAAGATCTGTGCCACCATGGAAGACTCAAAGAATCGAGGGAAGCGATGTCTACTGTGTCTCCACTGAATTCAGCAGTTTGGTGCCTGCAAAAACTGGATGGATCCAGGAAGAAGAATGTTGCTGACACAGACTGATGAATAAGGTGTGTTTACAGCCAGACACAGTATTGTTCTAAAGCAGGTGGCCATGACCTCATGTCCATTGTCTGCAGCCATCCATCTGGCAAACATATTCTTTCCCATCCCAGGTAGCAAAGCCATCAGAAACAGTCCAGACTCACCTGGGACGACAACGATGTTCATTTGTATTGTGTCTCAGGACTGTGTTAGTGCTCCCTTCCACTCACATTGTGGCCTGATGGTCCCACAGCCTCCCCACCTCCCACCCCACTGTCTATCAGAGGTTTCCTCTGATCCATTTCTTCCATGCTTAAGCCTGCCTTCTTATCTGCTTTTCAGAATATCTTGACCAAAACAAGGAGTATCTCAGAAGCTATGGAATGTCTAACACTACTCACTCTTACTTTTTTTGCATATAAAAATATTAGGGGTTATTTTAGTTTGTTTTCTTTAGAAGGAATTTAATAAGCTCAAGGCCAGTCTGGCCTAGTGCAGACTGTCAATCACGTCAGGACGTTGAAATCATCTCAAGAGCTTTAAATAAGTAGCTGGGCCTTTGATTGCTCCCCAAAATACTGCCTTCTTGGTCAGAATGGACCTGAGCATCCGAAGTTTGACATGTGAGTTAACTTCTCTGTGTCTCAGTTTTCCTTCTGCTAACGTGAGAGTCCTTTTTGTCCTGCCTGGTTGTTGTAATGGTCTAAGAAGCTGGAATTCTCCTGCCCATGGCTTGCTTCTGCATTCCCTTCAACACTTTCCTCAAACATTCCCTTCTCAAAGAGGCCTTGCTTACTGTTGCAAGCCCGCCTCGTGACAGCCAAGCCTGGTCCCTGAGGGTTCCTCCCCGGGGCGCCTGTCAACCTGAAGTGTGCTGCAGAGTGACTCATTCACTGTGCTCACTGCGCCTCTCCCTCGGCGAGAATGTCAGCCCTGGAAGAGGCACTCGGTGTCTTTTGTTCACTCTGTAAAACTAGAACAGAAGTCTGCAAGCTACCGCCCATGGACTAACTACGGTCCAACTCTCGTTTTTGTAACCAAAGTTTTCTTGGGCCACACTCACTCCTGTTGGGTTGTATATTGTCTGTGGCTGCATTTGTGCTGCACTCAGATGCAACAGAGACTGTTGTCTGACCTGCAAAATCTAAAATATTTACTGTCTGGCCCTTTACAGAAAATGTTTGCTGACCCTTGGGAAAGACAAGTACCTAGAATATAGTACGTGCTCAAGAAATGTTCATTCATTTATTCAACAGCATGTCTAGCACAAAATTAGCACTCAAAACTGGTAAATTTTATACTTGGTTTGATTAAAAGGGAGTACGGCCAGATCAGAAAATCAAATCCCTGGAAATCCGTAGAACAAAACGTTCATGCAAATGGACTGAGGGTGATTGGCTAAGACCGCAAGTGGACCAGAGTACTCGGTTTCTTTACCTTGATCCTTTTCTTGTAGAGGAAAGGGAAAGGATTGGAGGAAAGAGCTTTCATTGCCTCCTTTTGTTGCTCACCTAATTTTTGTTTTCAAGCCTCAATTAATTAAAATAATTCTACTAATCAAAATAACTCTCCTGACTTAGGAAGTGGGGCCTTTATTGCTGGGTAAAAGGTAGATTTCCCTGCACGGGGGATCTGGCCTCCCGCCTCCCTTAAGGTTTGGGGTTTGGATCATCTTTGGCTGGCAACCTACAAGGGGTTCTGTTTGGAAGCTGTGCTCACTATCATTACCCTGAAATTGATTTTTAAATTGTGCATTAGTGTATTCATGAGGGAGCATCTGCTTTTTTTGCCAAGAGCAAAATTGTGAAGTTGGAGAACTTTATTAACAGAATCCCTGGCTTTTCCTTTTTTCTTTGACCTTTAAGGCAGGATTCTTACCCTTTTTTGAGATATAGGCCCCTTGGCAGTTTGGTGAAGTCTGGAGACCCTCCTATGAGCAAAGTTCTTAAATGCAAAAAGAGGAAGGAAAAAGAAAACCATAGGATCACAAAGGAAATGAGTTATATTGAAATTGCAGTTAGCCAAACTTAAAGGAAAACAAATTTTGATAGAGTAACATATGTGATATTTTTATGAAAATGTTGTGGATAATAATTTCAAAGTCAGGTTGAGGGTAAACAACATTTCAGGATATTTGCAATAACTGTAACATGATATAAAAAAATCAATGATTTCTAATGGTAACAAAGTCATAGGTATTGCTAATGCAACAATGGTTGTTGCCTACATTCATAATTGAAGGAGATGCTAAATTTCAGTTAGTGATGAAAGGAAATAAAGATGCAACTTTTCCTCCATATTCTTTCACAAACCCTCCTTTTTGACTCCAAGCATGAAATTTACTTGTGCACTCTCTAATCTGTTCCTTCTCTCAGAAAGTATATCTTGGGACTGGCCACATGGTTGAGTGGTTAATTCCGCACATTCCACTTCAGCGGCCCAGGGTTCGCCAGTTCAGATCCTGGGCACAGACCTACATGCCGCTCATCATGCCTCTGTGGAGGCGTCCTACATAAACAAACCAGAATGACTTACAGCTAGCATATACAACTATGTGCCAGGGCCTTGGGGAGAAAAAGAAAAAGGAAGAAGACGGGCAGCAGACGTTAACTTAGGCCCAATCTTCCTTACCAAAAAGCATATCTTAACAACAACAAAAAAGAAAGTATATCTCGCCTTTCATCAATTTAACCTTGGGGTGAATTTAAGCCCATACATTTTATCACCCAAAAAGAGGCACCTTTAAAACTGTACCTCTCAATTCCAAGGGAGATCTGATTTTCCTGGAAAAGAAATTCCCATAGTAGCCCCTGAAATCTTAGTACAGGTGTACTAGGAATTCTACTTATGCCTAATTAGTCTGGCTTTGCGTTAGTCAATTTGGCCTTAGCTAGTGCACGTTTTGAAAGCTGGTGAGATAGATGTAGAATTGCAAAATTTGCAATTAATCTGCTAGGCAGTGGTAGGCTACAGCTGGCCCTATGCGAAATAATTCACATAGCATTATGGGAATTTATCTTTTGCATTGCCTCAATATCTTGCTTTTAGGTGCATTTGTTACTAAGAAGCTGTTGTAATGGACTACTGTATTATTATTGTTGATAAAATAATAATGATTTTTTTGCAGTCACTGTGCATCTTTCTTTGTTCCCTGACTTTGTTTGCATAGGAAAATTAAAGGAACAAATTGTCACTTAGTGCTTTTCCACCTCTGCAGTAAAAATCAGCAGGAAACTACAAGCTCAGAATTATCAATGAGCAGACGCTAACAGGTTATGAAACTATGCAAATCACAGTACACTTGAATAAATGAGCTAAAGTTGGTGCTCTGTCAACTTAGACATAGCTCAACACGACTCAGTAATGGAAGTTAGGGAAAATATTTAAAATGGAAGGAAAGAAATATCTAGAATATTTTCCTTCTCCAAACCAAGCCATTTCTGGGATAGAGGAACTCCTAATAAATTTGCAAACCCTGTGTGTCGCTTACCCAGCGGCCATTTTCCTCCATTTTTTTATTCTTGCTGGTGGTTACTCACCTTTCCTTCCTCCCAAGCAATGAGATTTTAGGCACTTGAAATTGCACTGGCCCATGATATGAAGAGGATGCAGGCATGGGAGTCTCCTAGTTGACATCAGTCCTTAAAGCCAAAACAAAGTGCTCTCCAAATATCACACATTTATATACTCAACAAAGATGTCTTCTACATCGAACATTTGATGATTCTAGTACAATCTTACAAAAAGATAATAAAGGCAGAATCTTGGAGAACAATGATTGATGAGAGCAGTGGAAACACTGGGCATTCCTACGTGCCAGGCTTTCAGACAGGCAGCAGGAATGCAGAGATGGAAAAGCTACCTGCTGCCCTCAACCAGTTTAAAGTGTAATGAGATAGACAAACAGTAATCTTTTTTTTTTGGAAAACTGTGTGATGGGTGCTTTGGGAGAGATCTATACAGGGTGCTAAAGCCACAGAGAGGACGTTTACAGGCTTCCTGCAGCGTGTGGTACCTGAAGTGGGTTAAAATGAACTAGAACGTGCCACCCAAATGAGGAGAGACAGAGGGCTTTCCATTTAGAGAGAACAGCAGACAGGTGAGGGAGACGCACATTAAAGAAATGACAAGTAGTTTCAGACGGCCGGGGGAGTCTAAAGAGTGCGCCAGGCAGCATCTGTGTCTATTGTGCTGTGGGGAACTGTGGCTGAGATGCCACACTCTGTTCTCTGAACCAGAGGCCTCATGTTTCCTCTCTTATTTCCTCTGCTCATATTTCTCTCTCTCTCTCTCATCCCCTCTCTCTCTCATCTATTTGTTTATGAACTTAACAATATCAGGCTAAATGACGCTAACAGAGAATTATTAACCTGGAAGCTAGATGAACAGAAAGTACCCTGTCGCTACACAGAGAGTTGTACCAAAATGTAAGACAGGTTAAGGGACGATAGGATTAAGTAAGGTCTAAAATTCATCCCATCAAAGTATCAGAAAGAGACAATGAAGAACATGGAAAAGAGATACTATTTGAAGAGATAATGGAAGGGAATTCTCTGTAACTATTGAAGGCCAATCTTCGGATACAGGAAGCCCAATAAATCCTGAGCAGGAGAAATAAGAAGGAATCTACACCGAGATCTATCAGAGGGAACGTGCAGGACAACGTGGACCAAAAGTCCAGCCTTCAGAGAGAAAAGACGCCTTATCTACAAAGGAAAGATAACCAGGCCGAGAGCCAGTTTCTCAACAGCATAACCAGCATATAGAGAAAATTTCTCCATTGAAAACTCTTTATACAACAAAACTATTTTTCCAGAATGGGAACAAAATAAAAACACTTAGTAACAAACCAAAAACTTACACGAACAGAAACTCTCTAGAGGAAATCCTAAAGCAGCGCCCCTGAAGGCACAGGCAGATCCAGGACCACGCAAGGTGTTGGCTCAGGATTTAAATCCACAGACTGCATCGTTCATTAAGGGTCTTGTGGGGAAAAACACGTTGGCTGCAATACACAGAGTTCTTCGCCATGTGGTTGATGGACATTCTGGCTCATGCCCCTTTCCGGGTTATGGACAGTAACTGGCAGCTTGCAGACCAGTGCTAACACGCACACCGCACATTGAATGGCCGTGTTCAAAAGGAGGTACTTCAGGAAAAAAGAAAAACCATTCCAAAGAAAGTCTCGACATCTAAAAATAATAGTGAGGAAAGAAAGTGGCAGGTAAATACATAAGTCTAAAAGGGGAAAATAAGTATATTTTGAAACAAAGTAATCTTTGAAGTTAGAAACTTAATATAGTACAGTAGTCAGAAATGGGCAATCAGAATTAAAGCATTATAATCAGCTTTATCTGTGAATATACTGGTTGCCCTTTAAAATTTTCAAAGTAAATATGCATGTTAAAATTCTTAGGGCAAGCAAAAGATATAGAAATAATAACATTCCCACTAGTAGAGGAGAAAGTGGAATAAAGAAATACAAACAACCAAACAGACCTCAATTGCTCCAAATTATGAAAAACAAGAGAAAAATAAAGAAATGTGGAAAAAAGTAGAACAAATAAGAAGAAAAAATAGTATGGAAGAAATGAATTCAAACATGTCTGTGATCACAATGTTGGACCCAAACAAACTCTCTGGTTAAAAGACATAAAACATAAGAATACAGAAAACTGAAGTCAAAAGATGGGAAAGGAAATGTCAGGCAAGCACTAATTATTATTTTATTAATAAAATAATAATATATACAACTGGTGAAGCTACACTAATATCAGAGAAATAGACACTATCCAGGGAAAAAAGCATTTTTAAAATAAAGATGTTAACTATGTTGATGGACTGCTTCACTAAGAAGATATATAATTTTAAATGTGTATCCACCTAATTCTGTGACTGCAAAATATAGAAAACATAAATACATAGGGATATAAAATTTCAAAACAACAAGAGGTTAACGACAAATTCAGCGTTAGACTGAGCTGTCCTAACAAGAGGTGATGGGTAGACAGACGGTACCAGCCTCTCGTGCTTGTGTGTCAGCCGTGCACGTGAACCAAACACACACAGTCCTCTTGGGAAAGGGAACACAGAGAAAATGACAGCCACGGTGGAAAAGAAGCAGCTGCTGCTCTTTCCTGTTCTGAGAAGAAGACGGAATTGGAGGTGCAGAAGCGAGGCTCATTCCTGTCATCCTGGGGTTTCGTCTCTGAGAACGGTTGTCTCATCCGTATGCGCAGTAGGCCCTGGGAAGGGAGCTTCCATGCCTCCAAACTTCCTGACCTGCACCGCTGTGCTCAGATCTGAATCACTAAGATGCCAGTCCAAATTTAATTTCTGCTACTCCTGGAAATGATTATGTATCAAGAAATTATCAGACTTCAACAGATCGACAGGAGTGTTGAGGGAAGCACATACAGGGTGTGCAACTCCCCGCAGTCCGGAGGAAAGGAAGGAGCAGCAGATAACTCAAGCACCTCCAGTCCTTGAAATCAGGAGCCACTCATGGCCACTGGGGTGTCCTTCATATTTTATCAGTAATTTATAGAGGTGTTTTTTTTTCTTCCCTTAGATTCTGTCTTAAAGTAATTAGGCCTTTTGCCAACATTTGACTGTTTAGATTACAGTTTATTATGATCACATACTAGGTATCTGAAGTCAAGAGTGAGCCCCATCCTGTCTGTGGCTGCCATACATTTCCCACGGGCAATTGACTGCGCTTACTCCTGCCTCCGTGCCTCCCTCAGGCAGGACCCAATGCCTCAAATCCTCACCACCTTTCTTTCCACCTTTTTAAATGTTATGCAGTGTTCAAAACCAATGTCAAATTCCACCTCTGCCAAGCAGCCCTCCAGCTCCAACACATTTCTCCCTGGTTGAATCCATGTACCATTCCTAGGCCTCAATGTGTGCCTGCATGTGTTAAGACCTTCCCTCCTGGTTTCCAAAGCTGTGGTCTTGGGTCTAAGTTTCGGGGCAGGATTCATTTTTATCCTTTGCTTATATCTTCCACAGAGAAACATGCCGGCTGATTCACTGTTGCATTGATGGAGATACCAAAATGAGTTAAATCCTATCTCTTGGATTCTGGGAGCTTGGAAATTCAATGAGTTCACGACAAAAGATCTGAATTTCAAAAAGGTGCATTTTGAAATTGACTTTGAAGTAATTTAATTGTATAGCTATTTCTTAAATTCCAATATACCTGCTGAGTTATATGGTATTTCAGCCTTTGTGAAAATAGTCCATTTCTTCGTTTCTGCCAGGTGAGATCCATTACTAACTTCATGAGACCAGATTTGTGCCCAGTCCTCCCAGCTCTTTATTTAGTTTTGTTTATCATCAACACAATCAATTGTTTGTCCTCTCATAAACAGGGCCATTATCTTTGTCTTCTGCTCACAACAAACACCTTGGGGGAGCTGAATAAGAACTATGGACATTTGCCACAAAGCACCAAAAGATAAGACAGAACAAAATATAGTATGTCAATCAGATGAACAGAAGGAGCAAACAATAAGAAAAATGTCGTTTAGTTGCAGCCTAACAGAGCTTCCCAGTTACCACTACAGTAAAATATGAATGAACTCATCAGGAGCTGTTGACATGTGGAACAATAACCACATCCCAACTACCTCAAATCTCGTTTAAAATGAAGACTCCTGGAGGAAAAGAATCTAGGACATAATTCAGCCTCATAAGAGCACAGGGGCAGCTCTATATAAATATGATAAAGTCGTTTCAATACCCACTTACCTTCTCCTAGCCTCTCCTAGGTGTTAATGTCTCATGCAGTCCTTGTCTCCAGAGATGGCCAACCACTTGTTGGTCAATTATGCATACCTCTACCCAGGATCTTTGCGTTAGCTACACACAGGGTAGGCTGGTCCAGGACCCAGCCTACCACAGAACCAACTAAATCCTCGCTAGCAGCCGTCTATCTATCCATCTATCTATCTAATGATAGCATCCTGGCATATATATTTATACAAGGGGTTTCCGTGTCACTATGCTACTCATTTTGGGAAAGGAGGAGGCTAAAAGAGCATTTTGTGGTTTCTGCCTTCTCCCTTCTAAAATCTAGAAAGGAATAACTGGCTAATGAAACACGTGGAGGGTCTGCTTGACCACTATACCAATTGTCCCCTTTCGACTAGATATGACATTTCTTAATTGATGGAGGTGTTGCTGGGTGTGTGACGGAGCCTTTCCTATATCTGTCTAAAATTCTACCATGAGGATGACCACTGGGTCTTTCTGAGTTCAAGCCTCGTGCCCTGGTACAGAGGAGAGCGCTACTGGGGAACCTTGGAAAAACCCCAGGCAAGATGTCCAAATCCCTGGGCTCGCGTCTTAACTGTGAACCTCATCAAGTACACAAACCACTTTCATTGTCCCTAATTCTTAGCTTTCTCATCTGTAAAATGGGCTAACAATCACTGCTTTCTTTAACTCACAGGGCTCTAGTGTCAAAGGAAATTCTGCGTGAGACAAAGGCCTTGCACCTGGGGAGTGTGATACAGATGCAGATGTTGGGCAAAGCATTCCAAGGGGCTCTCAAAGAGCGAGGGAGGATGACTACAGGACAAAGGGGCACGAGCCTCCTACCACCAACTCTCTCTCCTCTCTCTCTCACACACACTCCCCCACCCTGTTATCCCCTAACACCGTGATTCCAGACTCTGTGTTCAACTGACTTGACTGTCTCTTGGTGTCTCCTCTCCTGATGTTCAGTATTGGCCTCAGGTTCCCTCCAGGAGCCGTCCTCACATCCTGAATGGTTCGCTGTGTGACCCCTGCCCTTTGCACCCTGAACTCTAGCTACTCCTTGGGTTAAGTTTCTTCATGGCCCATACTGTGAGTGAGGATCAGTCAATGATGACAATGACGGTGATGCTATTCATTTCACTCACCAGAAAGAATCCTAGCTGCCTGTTGACCATACATGGAAGAATAATTTAGCAGTCTTAAAGCTGTTTATTGCCAATTCTAATGTATTTGGTGATTAAAATGCAATCTATATCGCCTAGTAATGCAGGCATACCAAACAGAATAACTTTTCAGACATAAAAGCCAGATTGTTACCACTGAGCTCATTTAAAGAAAAAAAAAGAAAATGAGTTTTTAAATTTGTTTTTATTCTAGATTATTTCTTAGGAATTCAAAAACAACATTTGCCTACTGTAGCCACCATCAGGATAAAAAATGGATACTGTTCAAATACTCATGAAATAGATAATCGTGTGTTAGGAAAACAGCTTCCAATGGAAGAGTTAAACACCAATTTGGTGCAGCTGTTATTACAGGGCTCTCGGCCTGGATTTTTGAGGGTCTCTTCATTTAAAGATAATCCAGAAATAATGAATTTAGAGCTTAGATACACTTTAAGAACATTCCCATGACTATTCAACAAAGCTCTTTAATGCTAATTACATGTAATTTATTTGTAAGTTTACTTACTGGAGGATTTGCAGTTCAGTATTATGTTGATTTTTAGTATGATCAGGATTTACTATATCAGTATTTGTCTTAGATTATTGAAAACCTAAATTCTTTTTCCTTCTTTCCTTCTCTCCTTCCTTTCTTGCTGTGGTTTGTTCCTTTATTCAGGTGGATGGTGTTGAGCACTGCTATATTCCCGCCATGTCCTGCAGGCATGTAGGGTAGTGTGCTTAGAGATGCAATGAGAATTCTAAACCCACATGAGCGCCTGTACCGGGAGAGGAGGTGTGTAGCCCAGCATTGGGGGATCAGGGCCGGCTTCCTGAAGCATGGATGGGAACCTATCAGAGGAAATGCAGTAGGAGGGAGGGGGCCACTGGGCACACCAGCCTCAGGAACAGCCACGGTCTGGTGAAGAGAGAGAATATCGTGACCCAATCATAATTCCACTCAGTTGACGTGGAGATCACAGGAGAATCCTGCAGAGAGGTAGAAGCATAGCCATACAGAGAGACCCAGTTACTGTGTGGGATTTTATCCTGAGACCAATGGGCTGGGGTTTGGGGGCTACTTTTGTGTTTTACATACAAAGTGGCAGGATGCGATCTGTCTGCATTGGAGAATAACCAGAAGAAGACTGCAACCCGAGCATCCTCTAGGAGGGAGCTGAAATAAACAAGGCAAGTGATGAGGGTTTCCTGGGCCAGGATGCTCAGGGGGCAAGATGCTAAAAAAATTAGAGAAATATTAAGATGGCAGATTGTCAGGACTTAGTCTTGAGAGGCGAAAAGTGAAGAAGAGAAAGGACTCAAAGATGACTTGGGGTATCGTACAGACCGCAGGGCCAGTCACTAAGAAAAAGTGGCAGAGGAGTGAGGAGTGTGTGGTGAGGTCCATTGGAGACGCCTCTAGGACCCTAAAGAGGAAAGGCCCACTAGGCAATTGAATATATAGATCTGGGGCTTCAGACAGAGGTCTGAGCTGGGGACACAGCTTTGAGACTCCTTACATGGAGACCAGTTGATGCCGTGTGAATGGGTTTGGTTGCCCAGGGAGATAGAGAGAGAACGGAGGAGAAGGGGCATCATTTATGTGATGGACTGTGAGGAATAACCTTAGAAAAAGTAGCCAGAGAGGAGGCAGGGAAACCAAGAGTGTATGGAGCCTTAGAAGCCAAGAAAAGAGAACATCTCAACAGGGAGGGAAGGTCAACAGAGTCAGGAAACTGCAAAGAGGTCAAGGAATAGGAGGACTCGAAGGTGATGGTGGCTATGAATGCTGCTGCTACCAGATACGTGCATTTCTGCTCTTCTTCCCGGGCTCACCCAACCCCATTCCCCAGCCCGCTGCATTTGGATTGGAGCATGACTATCTGGTGGATGTACAGCGGGCTGAGGCAATGCACTCCACTTAGACTCCCAACTTCGTATCATTCTCCCATGTGTCCACCTCTACTCTCTGTGTCCCAATCTGCAGTGACCTTAGAGGGTGAGCACGGAAGATGGCGACTTCACAAGATGAAAGGTGCCTGGGTCCCTGACTGACTATATGGAGCAGAGCCCCCACATTGGACTGTGATATAAGAAAACAAAAAGACCTTTAGTTGCCTTAAGCGACCAAGATTTGCAGATTGTCTGTATAGAAGTGGACATGTTCTGACTAATACGGTGTACACTGGCTTTAGCAATCAGCAATCCACTGGTGACATTTGGTGGTAGCGATTTCAGAGTAATGGTGAAGACAGAACTGGGTACCAGCAAATTAGAAAAACTAACTCAAGAAGCTTACCTGTGGAGGCAAGGAAGACTCAGGCAGCAGCCAAGTGACAGGGACAACATTTTTTAACTAATTTTGCCCGCTTTCTCTCCCGTGTTTCCTTGTGTGTAACCTCCTCTGTTGGGCCAGAGGAGCCCACCTGTCTCAGGGAGATTTAGGACAGTCACACCCAAAATGCAAGGAGAAAGAGAAATAGAGGGCTCAGCTTTCGACATCCAGAATGGGATTTTAGAGTCTCGGAGCTGACTTGTTTTGTCCATAGTGAGAAAATAGTTTTGAAAGCCAGATTTTCTTGGAGAGGGATGAGATAATTCAAAATGACAAATCTCCGTTTTTTTCATGTCAAGGGCCCCTGCCTGACAACCTGATCACTAGGGTTAACATAAACCAAAGTCGGTCTCCACCACTGGGGAGAACGCGAGCCCAGAGGGACACGTTTCAGGTGCTCAGCAACCTCTTCTAGGTGTAAATGAGAACTAACTTGTACCCACGCATATTCACATTCATACTGAAATATTTTAAAATAAGTTACAACACAGAAATGCAAAACCACATCTGGACTGCCTGGGGAGTATATCACACACCTAGCCATGGGCTCCTAAGCAGGGGATCAATGGGCTAGATCAGAGACCCAGCTTCCTGTCCTGGGAGGTGGGGCGTGGCCAGGGAATTTCAATTATTCTGAATTGACAATTATTTCTGGGAATGCCAGTGCTTAGTCCCTCTATCTTTTGCCCTTCATTTTGACATCCCTTGTGTTGACTATCCTTAGTTGTTCAAACAACTTGTACTTCACTATTCTAGGTTCTTGGCCCAGCACTGTCCTATCATGGGGATCTTCCCAGGACTCTGACGTGGACATTTTCCAAGTTCATTGCTCTCATTTGGAGATGAGCATGCAATATTGCTGCCATGCAGACCAGCCTCACACGCAGAATCGTGTCATCACTAAGTATGAGAATGTGGAATGTGATGCTCTTTTTGTAGGTCACAGAGGGTCTGAAATTTCATACTTCTTTATTTTGAGTTCAAGATGCCCTCTTCAGGCTTTCTTCATGGTTATAAGGTGGGTGGATGGAGAGGAGACTTCAGCAGTCACTGGTTGAGGCCCCGCTGGAACGCTGAGGGTGGCGCTTTGGAAGCCACCCCTCCTGAGGGTGGGGAGTTCATGTAACTATACCTTGGTCTTGCTTTCTTCCAGCACCTCATCCATTGTTCTCCATGGTCCTTCTCTCTATCTGCTGGAGAGTTCTTTCTTGGCCACATCTGAAGTCATGTGGAGGAGTGCGACCTTGTAGGGTGCTACATAGCTTTCTCGTCCTGCTTTCTGACCCTGCAAAGTTGGAGAAACAGCTGTTTGTCTCATGTCTTGACTGTCCAAATCCTTACCTGTCCAGTCTCTTTTACACTATGGTTCAATTACACGCAGACTTCTGACTGTTTGCCCTGGTCAGTTCCTGGAACCAGGAACTGTACCCAAAGTTATCGCCCAGACCTCTTTTTCAAGTTTTACAAATTTCTTTGCTCCACTGCCCCTTCATCTTTCTCAGCTTAGCGCCTGCTACCCTGAGATGATTAGACTTGATGAAGAAGGCTACACCTTAATCTGGTCTTCACTGGAAGGCCAAGGCTGGACTGTTGGCGTCAGGCAGACCTTCTCAATCCCATTTCTTACTATTTGGGCTTAAAATCAGTACAGCTCTTCCAGGCTCAAAGTACTGAACTCTTGTTGTTCTTACTTCTTCTTGAACAAAGTTTTTTCTGACATAAATGTATGCAGTAATAGCCCCGCACGTCAGGGCTGTTGTTCTTCCCAATCATGCCCCCCGGGCTGCGGACTCAGCAGACACGCGATCTGCTTCCCAAGCCATTGCGGGCAAGAGTTTGTCACAGCACAACCTCGCCTATATCAGGTTTTTTCCCCATGCAGCCCATCCTAAAGCTATTGTCTCTTGTTTTAGAATTTTATGTCTTCCTTCCTTCTTCCTTCCTTCCTTCCCTCCTTCCTTCCTTCCCTCCTTCCTTCCTTCCTTCCTTTCATCCTTCCTTCCTTCCATCCATCCTTCCTTCCTTCCTTCCTTCCTTCCATCCTTCCTTCCTTCCATCCTTCCTTCCATCCTTCCATCCTTCCTTCCTTCCTTCCTTCCTTCCTTCCTTCCTTCCTGCTTTCTCTGTAGAACCCCACTCCTGGTTCAAATTGATGTATTAGTCAGGACAGAGTCACTGCTGTAACCAACCGTCCTCACTGCAGTGACTTAGTACAGTAAAAGTCTATTTCTTATACATGAAAATTGCAGTGGAGGTATCCCTCTTAGGTCTACTCAAAATGGTGACTCAGAGGGCCGGGCTCCTTCACTCTTGTGATGATGCCCTGGCTCCTGGGCCTCCAGGTCTGGTGTTGGATCCTACGCAGTCAACTGCCCAGTAAGCAAAGAGAGAACACTGCATGAGTCCTGTGTATTTGCTCTTTTCAGGGTCTCCATGATGAGTTTAGTGTCTTCCAACAATAAGTACCTTCTAATATAATAATAGTAAGCTCAGTATTTGTTGATTGATATTCTTTTGAAATGCAGGAGGTTACTTAGAGAGGTACCATGTAAGTTAACTATCATTTTAATCAAAAAGGGGAAGGATGGGGACAAATGGATGCTGGCAGCCTTGGAAGAACATGTGTGCGGAGGAGGAGGGGGATGTAAAGGAATTTAAGAGGTTAAAAAAAAGAATGATCTTGAAGTCAAGACAAATTCATTTCAATTCATTTCAATTTTTCTTTAGAAAGAGTGGTAATGATAAATTAGAGAAATATAGACAGGAGTTGATATGGGCAATACTGGAAAAGCAAATTCTTTGAGAACTTACTGTTATCATTGAATTGTTGCTAACTTTAGTATTAATGAAAAATTATAGGTATGCATGTATGGAAATATGGCATAAATACAGACATGCTTAATATGCAGCATAAATGGGATATGATAAATAAATTTTTAATATAGGAAATTTGCAACGTCTACTGAATTCATTAAAAATCACTTTAGATTTTCTCCAGTAACTAAAGAGAGTGAGAATGGCACATCTATTCAATAAAGCATTGTGCAGCCATTGCAATAATTGTTGTGCAAACTGCATCATAAGCCTTTCACAATGATATTGGTTGTAACTACAGAGTATGTACAATTTAATATCCTCCCTATTTTTCTGCTTTATGTGAAAATCATGTTTTCACCTATACGAGGGAGAAGTATGCCTAAATAGTGAGGACCTTTTAGGCTCCCTTAGCTGTAGGCTCATATTTAACTGCTTGGGAAATTTTCCCAATGGAAATAGCAAAACTAAATAGATGAGAAGTGCAGTCCATTCCTTGAGGTCATTCATTTCTTGTGTGATTTGGATAGAACATTTTTTCCCTTTGTTGTTATTATTTGTTGTTGTTATTTGTTGTTGTTTTTTCATAGCTTGAGTGGGGTTCAGACTTCCCAGTGATCAGGCAGTTATAAAGTTCTCACATCCATGTTGTCTAGACATCTTGGGTACTGCGAATTTATCGGGCTCAAGTACCTGAAGATTGGAAAATTGAGTTCAGTGATCATACTTCTCTCAGATATGACAATCTCAAGACCACCTATGTCTATCTGGTTGACACTAAGATGGACATCCGGGAAAAGCCATCAATTCCGGAAATGTCCTAACTCCTGACAACCACAACCAGCTCCCCAGCCCCACATCCAGAGTTTGTTTTTGTTCTCTGGGGTCAGAGATTTACTAATTAACTCCTAAAGACTTTGTCATTAGGAAACCACAAACTGTCTTTTGTGTGTAGAAGGTGGTAATTTACATTTTAAGCTAATATTAATGATTAATCTTATTGTTAGTGATGGCTATAGAATCCGATAGACCAGCCTCTTCTCCTTGCGTGTAGGGAGGATGTTCATCACTACTCCTTAGGGGACAAGATCCTAGAAAATGGCCTGTGTCTCCACACTTGGGGAGTCATGTACTAACCCACAGCTTCCTGTCCGGTGACAATGGGGGCACCCATTGCTCCTCCTGAATGGCATCTTGCACAGAGCTCTTCCCTCTCGTGTTCACCAGCCTCTGTCTTTCCTACACTGATCACCTCCTGAACTCTGATGTTGGTTTTAGGTCTTCATTTGCTGAAAGATCAGTCAAGTATTCAAAAAGAGGGTTTTTATTGTCACAGCATCAACCCAGCTGACCCACAATCCATTCAACCTTTGTCTAATAAAACATTATCCAGGAGTTTCCACAGGGCCAGCCTCCCCCACCTCCTTGTGATGACATAAGTTTGACCTCTGGCTCAGCACCAGGGATCAGCCCTACCATCCACACTAATCAACACCTTCCCCTCACTGAGGTGATTTTTGGTTCGAGAATGGGTACACTATCTGATTTAAGCCAGTGAGAGTTAGGCCCAGGATATATATGTATATTTTTTAGCATTAGGGGAGAGAAATGTGCTCTTCCCTGTTGGATGTGAGGCTCGGTGTGAGAACTGAAGCTTCTACAGCCCTGTTATCACATGGCAAGGGCTAGGATGGGGTGGGGGGAAGGGAAGTCTGGCTAAGAGTGAAGGAGGTGCATGGAGAAGAGCACAATGGAAATGATGGGTGGCACTAACCAGGTCAGCGTGGCGTCATTTGAGATCCCGCGGCATCATGTCCCACCTGATGCTACCCCTAAACTTGGAATTTTCAGTGATTTGAGCCAAAACTTACACTTAAAAACTTGTTTGGGTTGCACATTACATTACTTTCAATTGAAGTTACTCAGTCATAACTAGTTGAGAACCAAAAGCCATGCAGAGTGGAGGACTGAGTATTTGGATTCTAATTAACCTCTCCCCTCGCTTTCTATAGAGAGCAGGGTTGGGTACAGGACAGGCCTTCACACTCTAGGGTGTCATAGGGTACCCCTGGAAGTCTTTCTCCCCCTTTCTTCTGTCTCCTCAATTCTACTGAGCTCCCACTGCCTTCAAAGCAGAGAAGGAAGGCATGTATTCATGATTTGGGTTTCTGCTTCTGGTTCATTCTTTCTAACGGGAATGGCTATGGGCTCTATCTTGATCCTCACATTTAAAAACTGTTTGAATAGTGATATCATTAGGATTTGCCAGAGGTATACATTTATATCAAATATTAATTTTCTTTCAGAGAAAACCAGTCTTGTCTCACATGCTGAAGGATCAGGATTTGAGCTGAACCTTGGGAACGATTAGCCTCGCAATATAGTGCTGAAGAAGCGCTTTATTTTTTCATGTGTCTCTTCTTATATACCCATGCACCCCCACACCAACTGACATTGGATCCCTGTAAGCCATTAGGGGATTCATTCTCTTCTCCAGATTTCTCTCCAGATAGAAACAGAGAAGCAGTTGAGATGGAGAGAGAGTATCTCAGTTCGTTCCACAGCATACATGTCTAAATGATGGGTAAAGATGACGGCGGGACATGAGCAAAACAAGACCCTGTGTCTACTTTGCTGCCTACAAAATGATAGAAGCTAGGTTTTCTTTTGGTTTACAGGTAACTGGTTCAGGGAAGAGGTGCTTAACTCTGGAAATCAGAATCCTTGATTTCTATTTATCTAAAGTCCCATAAATCATTCTTCCTCTCTTTGCCATGAGTTATCCATCTGTCTACCTGGCCACAGCTTAAAATACACTTCTTCCGAGGACTGGTATTTTAACTCCACGCATAGATCAGGTTATGTAGGTACCTACGTGTGGAGGAGGGCTGCCCCTTTTATGCAGATATACACAGTGTCAATGACAGCATAAGCCCATTGAATATTCAGAGATGGTTGCCGAACCAACACTGCTTTTACATGGCCAAGCTCCTCTTAATAAGAACGACTCTGTTATTCTTTAAGTGTGTCAGGTTGGGTCCTCTGGGAAACAGCCAGAATGATGGAGGTAGGAATACAAGAGGGTTCCTGGGGGTAATGCCTGTGACAAATAAAAACCGTGAAGCAGAACTGGACAATGGGAGACTCAGACCGTGATAAAGGTCTGAAAAGTCTCATACAACTCAGATGGGGAGCCTTGCAGCGGAGATCGTCCATCAGAGTTGTGGGCAGAAATGGCCTGGCTCTGCTGCTCTTGCCCAGCTCTGTCACTATGGTGGCTGCCCCCAACTGGTGTGGCATTGGTTAAAACATGGTGGGAGGTGGTGCCGCTGGAGGCTGACTGCACACCTCGTAGCTGACAGCCAGGCTCTCTCTTGAAGGGAGAAGCCACGTACCTCCCTGACTGCCCAGCACACACTAACTACAACCCAGAGCCAGAAGTGAGCAAGGTCAGCTGAAGCTTCGACTTTTCCAGATGGAATGGATGCATTGGTTTGGAGTTGTGATACATGGTGCACATGCTGAGGACACATTTCCTCTTTTCTTCCCTTGCAGAGATTTGTGAAGTGCCTTGCATAAAGTACAAACTCAATAATTAGTTTTATTTAATTGACTGCTTAACCAAACCAGTATAGTTAATTTGTAAAATCAGACTTACTAAGTTAAAGTAGATAGAAAATAAAAGTCATCAATTTTAAGGGTACGGTTTAACAAGTTTTGATAAATGTATACAGTCGTGTATGTAATCATCAGCACAATCACGATAAATAGCATTTCCATCACTCCAAAAAGTTTTCTCCTAACTCTTGGTAATCGGTGATCTGATGTTTCACTGGAGTTTTGCCTTTTCTACTGTTTCATATAAATGAAATCATACAGCATGTGCATTTTCTTCTTTCTGGCTTCTTAATATAACGCTTTGGGTACTCAGCCATGTTGTTGTCTGTATCGAGTGTTCATTTAATTTTATTGATGAGGAGAATTTTATTTTATGAATATACCACAATTCATCTACTTACCAGGTAATGGGTTTTGGGTTCTATTCAATTTGGCACCCAGATGAGTAAAGCTGCTATGAACGTTTGAGTGCTACTATTTGTATGGACATATTTTCATTTCTTTTTCATAATACCTAAGAATGAGATTGCTTGGTTGTCTGAAAAAGTGTATATTTAACTTTGTAGCAAACTGTCAAACTGTCTTAAGAGGTTGTATCATTTTCCACTCCCGCCAGTAACGTGCGGGAGTCCTAAGTGCTCCACGTCTTCACCAAAACTTGGTATTTTTAGTCTTCTAAATTTTAGCTTTTCTAGTGATTAAGAATAGTATGTCATTGGAGTTAAAAAATTTCCTTCCTAACTAATGATATTGAGCCCTTTCCATGTGTTTTTTTGGCAATCATATCTTTTTTGGTAAAGTGTCTATTCAAATGTGTTTGCCTATTTTAAAAATCAAGTTGTTTATTTTCTTGTTACTGAGTTGTAAATATATATATATAGTGGATACAAGTCCTTTATCAGTTACTTTTTGCAAATATTTTCCCAGTCTGTGGCTTGCCTCTTCATTTTCCTTACGTTATCTTTTGACAAACAAAAGTATTAAATTTTGATGAAGCCAGATTTATCACTTCTTTTGGTTTTACGGTTATGCTTTTTTTGTCCTATTTGAAACGTTTTTGCCTAATCGATGTTCAGTAAGTCATCTCCTATGGTTTCTTTTTGAACTTTTATGTTTTAGTTGTCACATTTAGATCTATGATCCATTTCAAGGTAATTTTTGTGGATGGTGATAATGGTGATGGTGTGAAGTATATATTGAGGTTTATTTTCATTCACATGTTTATCCTTTTTTTTTTTTTTTTTTTTGCTGCAGAATTTATTGAATGATAACCCTTTCCCTTTTGAGTTACTTTGGAGCCTCTGCCCAAAATCACTTGGTTACATGTCTGAGACGGTTTTGTACTCTCTATTCTGTTCCATTGTATGTGTGGCTACCCTTACGCAAATACCACTTTGGCTTGTTCACTACAGATATATAGTAAATCTTAAATCAGTAAGTGTAAGTCCTCCAACGCTGTTCCTCTTTTCCAAAATCGTTTTGACTCTTCTGGTTCCCTTGTATTTTCATTTCCACTTTGTAATTAATTTGACTATTTCAATGTTTTGAAAAAAGCCTAAAAAGTTTTCACTGCAATTGCTTTGTATCTTTACATCAATTTAGGGAGAACTAATGTCTTAACAATATTTTTAGTGTACAGAATATGCACATATTTTGATAATTTCATTGAAATAATTTTTTATTGCTATTATTTTTAAATTTCAATTTTTTTATTGCAGTAACATTGGATTACAAGATTATATAGCTTTCAGATGTACATCGTAATATACTTCGAATTCTGTGTAGATTACATCATGTTCACCACCCAAAATCTAATTATAATCCATCACCACACATATGAGCCTAATCACCCCTTTTGCCATCCCCCCCGTTCCCCTCTGGTAACCACCAATCCAATCTCCATTGCTATGTTTGCTTGTCGTTGTTTTTATCTTCTACTTATGAGTAAGATCGCACAGTATTTGTCTTTCTCTCTCTGACTTATTTCACTTAGCATAATACTCTCAAGTTCACAAATGGCCGGATTTCATCATTTCTTATGGCTGAGTAGTATTCCATTGTGTATATGTATCACATGTTCTTTATCCATTCGTCCCTTGATGGGCACCTAGGTCGTTTCCAAGTCTTGGCTGTTGTGAATAATGCTGCAGTGAACATAGGGGTGCATGTATGTTTATGAATTTGTCTTTTCAAGTCCTTTGGATGAATACCCAGCAGTGGAATAGCTGGATCATATGCTAGATCTATTCTTAATTTTCTGAGCGTATTCCCTACTGCTTTCCATAGTGGCTGCACCAGTTTACTCTCCCACCAGCAGTGTACAAGTGTTCCCGTCTCTCCACATCCTCTCCAACACTTGTTTCCTGTCTTGTTAATTATAGCCATTCTGACGGGAGTGAGGTGATACCTCATTGTAGTTTTGATTTGCATTTCCCTGATAGCTAATGATGTTGAACAACTTTTCATGTGCTTGTTGGCCATCTGTATATCTTCTTTAGAGTAATCTCTGTTCAGATCGTTTGGCCATTTTTTAATTGGGTTGTTGGTTTTTTTGTTCTTGTGATATATGAGTTCTTTGTATATGTTTACTATTAACCCCTTATCTAATACATGATTTGAAAATATCTTCTCCCAATTGTTAAGTTGTCTTTTTGTTTTGTTGATGGTTTCCTTTGCTGTGCAGAAGCTTTTTAGTTTGATGTAGTCCTGTTTGTTCATTCTTTCTTTTGTTTCCCTTGCCTGGTCAGACATGGCACTTGAAAATATGCTGCTAAGACCGATGTCAAAGAGCATACTGCCTATGCTTTCTTCTAGAAGTTTCAGTTTTTCAGGTCTTATATTCAAGTGTTTAATCCATTTTGAGTTGATCTTTGTGCATGGTGTAAGATAATGGTCTACTTTCATTCTTTTGCATGTGGCTGTCCAGTTTTCCCAACACCATTTATTGAAGAGACTCTCCTTTCTCCATCATATGCTCTTGGCTCCCTTGTTGAATATTAGCTGCCCATAAATGTGTGGATTTATTTCCGGGCTCTCCATTCTGTTCCATTGATCTGTGTGTCTGTTTTTGTGCCAGTACCATGCTGTTTTGGTTACTATAGCTTTGTAGTATATTTTGAAATCAGGGAGTGTGATACCTCCAGCTTTGCTCTTTTTTCCTCAGGATTCCTTTGGCTATTCGGGGTCTTTTGTTGTTCCACATAAATTTTAGGATTCTTTGTTCTATTTATGTGAAAAATGTTGCTGGAACTTTGATCGGGATTGCATTGAATCTGTAGATTGCTTTAGGAAGTATGGACATTTTATCTATGTTAATTCTTCCAATCCAAGAGCATGGAATATCTTTCCATTGGTTTGTGTCATCTTCAGTTTCTTTCAACAATGTTTTACAGTTTTTGGTGTCCAGGTCTTTCACCTCTTTGGTTAAGTTTATTCCTAGGTATTTTATTCTTTTTGTTGCAGTTGTAAATGGGTTTTTATTCTTAATTTCTCTTTCTGTTACTTCGTTGTTAGTGTATAGAAATGCAACCAATTTTTGTATGTTGATTTTGTATCCTGTGACTTGACTGTATTCATTTATTATATCTAAAAGTTTTTTAGTGGATTCTTTAGGGTTTTCTATACATAAAATCATGTCATCCGCAAAGAGTGACAGCTTTACTTCTTCTTTTCCAATTTGGAACCCTTTTAGTTCTTTTTCTTGCCTCATTGCTCTGGCTAGGACTTCCAATACTATGATAAATAAGAGTGGTGAAAGTGGGCATCCTTGTCTGGTTCCTGTTCTTAGAGGGATAGCTTTCAGTTTTTCTCCACTGAGAATGATATTAGCTGTGGGTTTGTCATACGTGGCCTTTATTATGTTGAGGTTCTTTCCTTCTGTATTCATGTTGTTCAGAGTTTTTATCATAAATGGATGCTGTATCTTGTCAAATGCTTTCTGTGCATCTATTGAGATGATCATGTGATTTTTATCCTTCATTTTGTTAATATGCTATATCACATTGATTGATTTGTGGATGCTGTACCATCCGTGTATCGTTGGAATAAATCCCAGTTTATTATGATGTATGATCTTTTTAATGGATTGTTGTATTCGATTTGCTAGTATTTTGTTGAGGATTTTTGCATCAATGTTCATCAGCGATATTGGCCAGTAATTTTCTTTTTTTGTGTTGTCCTTGTGTGTTTTGGGTATCAGGATAATGTTGGCCTCATAGAATGAGTTAGGAAGCCTCCTCTCCCCTTCAATCTTTTGGAGGAGTTTGAGAAGGATAGGTATTAAGTCTTCTTTGAATGTTTGGTAGAATTCACCAGGGAAGTCATCTGGTCCTGGACTTTTATTTTTTGGGAGGTTTTTGGTTGCTGTTTCGATCTCCTTACTGGTGATTGGTCTATTCAAGTTCTCTACTTCTTCTTGATCCAGTTTTGGAAGGTTGTATGTTTCTAAGAATTTATCCATTTCTTCTATATTATCCAATTTGTTTGCATATAGCTTTTCACAGTATTCTCTTATTATCTTTTGTATTTCTGAGGCATCCATTGTAGTTTCTCCTCTCTCATTTCTGATTTTATTTATTTGAGCCTTCTCTCTTTTTTCTTGGTTAGGCTAGCTAAGGGTTTGTGAATTCTGTTTATCTTTTCAAAGAACCAGCTGTTGGTTTCGTTAATTTTTTCTATTGTTTTTTTAGTCTCTATTTCATTTGTTTCTGCTCTGATTTTTATTATTTCCTTTCTTCTGCTGATTTGGAGCTTTGTTTGTTCTTCTTTTTCCAGTTCCTTTAGATGCGCTGTTAGATTGTCTATTTGAGATTTTTCTTCTTTGTTCAGGTAGGCCTGAATTGCTATAAACTTCCCTCTTAGAACCACCTTTGCTGTATCCCATTGCTCATTGTTAATCCATAGAATATGGCTGGTTTTTGTGCATTACCCTTGTATCCTACAACTTTGCTAAACTCACCTATTATCTCTAGTTGATGATTTGTAGATCCCTTAGGATTTTCTGGGTAGATTATCATGTCTTTCTTTGTTCCTCCCTCCCTCCCCCTCTCTCCTTCGCTTCCTTCCTCCTTTCCTTCCTTCCTTCCTTTGTCCTCCCACTTCCCTTTCCCTCTCTTTAACTTTGCTAGGACCTTCAGTAAAATATAGAATCGAAGTGGGGCAGGTGGACAAAGGTTTCTGGCTCCCATTATTGGAAAGCATTCAGTCTTTCATCATTAAGTATGATATTAGTTGTATCTTTTGGTGGGACATTGATCTTTACTTTCATAAACTTCACACCAGAGGTTCTCAAAGTGTGGGCCTTGGACCAGCACTTTTAGCATCACTTGGGAACGTGTTAGAAATCCAAATTCTTGAGCCACATTCCAGATTCAATCAGAAACTCTGGGGACAGGACCTGAAGGTCTTCACTTTACCAAGCCCTCCAGGAAATCTTGATATATTCTGATGTTTGAAAACATTACTTCCAATTCTTTCTCCTCTTCTTTCTTTCCTTTCTTTTTGCTCAACAATTTGCAGAGTACTTGATAATTATTGGCCACTTGTGTCAGGATGGATCTACCTATATTTCAAAGACAGTGTTCTGATGTTTGTTTAGACATCATGGATTCCTGGAATGCCTGACAAAAGTCTAATGTGAAAGCACTTCCCTCCTATTCGTGCTAGAAATCGGCCTGGCCTGACATGGCTCTGCCACTCTGAGTGAATGTTTTGCCGACCAAACTGTGGGCAGGTGCTACAATGTGAGTTTTTATTTCCAGGCGCTTTTATTAACCTTTAAATAAAGCCCACTCTTTTCAATGTGGCCACCCAATCTCAAACTTTCATGAAACAACATCATGATAATGAATTTGCTAATCATTTCATAATTCACTCATAAAACTTCACACTGTCAGGAAAACAGGGTACTCTGAGGAAAATCACAAAGAGAAAGTAATGGTCATTTTTTGCCTGCTTGAGATGTGTGAAGCCAAAGAGAGGATTCCTTAACCAGAATTTGTGGGGGAAGGGGGAGTGAGAAATAATAACACAGAATGATGCATATAAATATAACCCAATTGCTCTTCATTTCAATATTTATTTTTTTCTACATTTAATTAGCATAACTTTGCACAAAAGACAAGCAAATAAGATGAAAGGAAACTTACTTTGCTTTGACATATTAAAAACAAAAAGTACAATATGTTCTCCCGTCAAACTCTTCAAAAGAAAATCCAGAGAGAAGATCCTGAAAGACAAGGCATTTATCCGAGTTTATCCTCAGAGAGCTGGCGTTCAGAAACTTCCACTGCGCCACTGGAAGCAATGAGTTTTGGAAGGAAAATAGTTCTTAAAGGATGATGCTTTTATTCTTTTCATTGCCTGCTAGCATCATTTTAGTGAAGCAGACTAGACGGGTCAAATTCGGGGCTCTACTCTCACAAGTGTGATCCACTTTGGCCTCCATAAAACTGTGGCTCAGAAAAATCCACATGATGAAGTATAAGCTCCATAGTACGGCTTCTAAAATTCTTCAAAATATTGCCCCACTCCACCTCTCTAGTTTCATCTCCTTTTCATTCCTTGAACATTATTGGCCTGTAATAGGCATATGGGTTGTTTTATCATGAAGTTATCTTTCATTTATCACAGGCTGGAAACTGCAAAGATCTAGAGAAAGATGCTCTTCTAGTGGAATGGTATTTGGGGGCATCAACTGTTAAGACCACATAGGCTGTCACCTATTTTGTTCATTCATAAGACAGGCCCTAGGAAAAATCCATCCCTGTGCATAAATTGGGGCCAAATCAGAGCTAATGACATTCTCTAAACCCAACTATTTAAAGGACACACACAATATAATAATTCCTAGGATCTGGACAAATATGGATAAACATAAGCATTGCATGAATATGTGGGGCAACAAAAGACCCCAAATTGCTAAAGCAGTCCTGAGAAAAAAAGAACAAAACTGGAGGCATCACAATCTCTGACTTCAAAACATACTGCAAAGCTACAGTAATCAGAGCAGCATGGTACTGGTACAAAAACAGGTGCACAGATCAATGGAACAGAACTGAAAGCCCAGAAATAAAACCACACATCTATGGATAGCTAATCTTCGAGAAAGGAGCTGAGGGTATACAATGGAGAAAAGAAAGTCTCTTCAACAAATGGTGTTGGGAAAACTGGGCAACCACATGTAAAAGAATGAAAATTGACCATTCTTTTACACCATTCACAAAAATAAAGTCAAAATGGATCAAAGACCTAAAGGTGAGACCTGAAACCACAAGGCTTCTAGAAGAAAAGGTAGGCAGTACACTCTTTGACATCACTCTTAGAAGGATCTTTTCAGACACCATGTCTTCTCAGAGAAGGGAAACAATAGAAAGAATAAACAAATGAGACTTTATCAGGCTAAAGAGCTTCTTCAAGGCAAATGAAAACAGGATTGAAACAAAAAAACAACCCACCAATTGGGAAAAAAATATGTGCAAATCATATATCTGACAAAGGGTTAATCTCCATAATATATAAAGAACTCACACTACTCAACAACAAAAAATCAAACAACCCCATCAAAAAATGGGCAGGGGACATGAACAGACGTTTGTCCAAAGAAGATGTATGGATGCTCATCATCATTGATCATCAGGGCAACGCAAATCAAACCTACACTAAGATATCACCTTACACCCACTAGAATGGCTAAATAACCAAAAGAAAAAGTAACAAATGTTGGAGAGGTTGTGGAGGAAAAGGAACCCTCATACACTGCTGGTGGGAATGCAAATTGGCACAGTCACTATGGAAAACAGTATGGAGATTTCTCAAAAAATTAAAAATAGAAATAGCATATGACCCAGCCATCCCACTACTGGGTATCTACCCAAGAACTTGAAATCAGCAATTCCAAAAGAACCATGCACCCCTGTGTTCATTGCAGCATTATTTACAATAGCCAAGACGTGGAAGAAACCTAAATGCCCATCAACTGATGATTGGATAAAGAAGGTATGGTGTATATATATATATACAATGGAATACTACTCAGCCATAAAAAGGATAAAATCGTCTCATTCACAACAACATGGACGGACCGTGAGGGAATTATATTAAGTAAAACAAGCCAGATAGAGAAAGACAATCTCTGTATGACTCCACTCATATGTGGAAATTAAACATATAGACTAAGAGAACAGATTAGTGGCTACCAGGGGAAAGGAGGGGTAGGTGGTGGACACAAAGGGTGAGGTGGTGCACCTACAACACAACTCACAAACAATAATGTACCATTGAAATTTCACAAAATTGTAAACTATCATAATTTCAATAAAAAGTTAAAAAAAAAAGAGTTGCATGAATAAAATAGTTGTAAAAATGTTTTTCATGTTATTGTAATGTAGAAGCCCACAAATTTTTCCACATCAAAAGAGAAAACTAGCCTTGGTTATTGTGAATTCTTTTGCTTCTGTTCGAAATATGAAACTACATAAATATTTAAGCAGGCTTCATAGTGGTATTGTTAATATTCCTAGGCGTGGACCTCTCTTGGCAGTAGATTTTATGTACCTGCTTGCAACTCTTCTCCCCATTAAGATCTAAATCCTTTCCAAGTAGTTGGAAGAGAATAGACTTCTCTTTATTGATGGAATGTCAACTTTATCTACATGTTATAAGAGTTTAGGCTAGAAATAATGTAAAGTACAGCACAAGAGTAATATGTCATATCATTATCCACAGTTTTCTGGAAAACAATAGCAACCCTGCTTTCTATCCCTTTTTGGCGATCTAATTCTCATGTTTGGGTAAACCACACAGTTCAATTTGGGTGCATAATTAGGGCCTACTGCCCCAGGACATAGTATAATGATTATTTGAAATAGAGGTCTCTTATCTGTGAGTGTTCCTACAACCAGAATTTTAAAATTTATTCATTTATTCAACAAATATTGATTGAACTCCTAACATGTGGAAGGTACTGAAGGTAGAACAGACAACAGCATGGTAAAGGTTCCTACCAGGAGAGAGAAGAGGCAAATGCAGGGAGAGAGACAACGGACAAAGACAGTAATTGAACAGGATAATCACAGACTGTATCAGTTCTGTGCAGGAAACAGGCTGGGGCGGAGAGAGGTAGTGGGCACGTGTGGAGGGGTGAGGCGGGGAGGTCCTTCTGAGGAAAAGATGGCATCGAAGCTGGACCTAAAGGCTAAGCAGGAATCAGGCATGTAAACCCGGAGACTGTAGATTAGAATTACTCTCCTTCAATGTACACGTTGCCAAAACATGTAGTAACCAGGAATTTTAAAATACATAATTCTTATTCAGAAATCAGGAAACCCTAACATATAAGGTACAATAATCTCACATATCTCCAATGTACATAATTAAAAATATTGGATGAATTGTGACACAAATCACAACCTTTCTCGCCCCTCCTCTCAGGTCGCCTGTCTCCTGACTCCCTAAACCTATTCTTTCTGTTCCTTGTAGGCATGACCCTGTGCCCACTGAAAGTTGGGGAAGTGCATAATCTTGCACTCCAGACTCACACAGAGCACAATTATTGAAGGACTGGGTCTCTCCTTACACCTTGCACTCTAGCCTCCAATAGTCTTATATGTCTGTATGTTTGCTGGGGAGAATCTGTCTACCAATGATCATCTTCTAGTGACAAACTCCTACTAGTTGTTTAAAATCCGGCTAAAGTACGTTCCTCTGGGAAGCCTTTCCCTGTGTTTCTCTCCCTTCCACTCGTGATGCAGAACTCCTTCCTGCTGCTGCGGCACCCCTCAGGCAGCACTTACCCTGGTCAGATGGGCTTAAGGTGCTCTGTCCGCCAAGCAAAAGCAATGGAGAAGGCGCCTCCTAGTGCAAGGAATGAATCTTAAAGAGGGAAATTCCAGGGAGATAGGGCCTGCCCCTCAAACAATGTCATCTCAATAGTCTCCTATTTTAACACTTTTGAAAAGAGGCTACTGCTTGTCATCTGCAGACAGGTCCTTTTGAGTTGTGTCTCCAGTAGCTTGTGCTGGGCGTTCCCAGTACTCTCTCACAAGATTTTCCTCCTGAACAATGAGACACGAGACTTTTCTTGGGAGAAGAGGACAAAATCGACAGGTGCTCTCCTGGGCTGTGAGATTCTTAGTTACGTGCCCTAGAAAGACTCTCCCATTGCCCAGGATCAAGCAGCCTGGGCTGTAACGGCAACATTAACACAACAACAAAACTCCCCCAAACTGGAGAAATCCAGATGTCCATCAACAACAAAATGTATAACTCTATCAACGTATATTCATATTCAAACAGGAGGATAATATAAAACAGTGAAAACAAATAAATCTGACCAGTATGTATCAACCTGGGTGATTCCCCTGCATATAAATTCTTTTTTTAGAAAAAAAAAAAGTAGTATGATTTTATCAAATAGTATGAAATCATTTTGAAATCTCCCAAACAAAAAAAGTTAATTGACTTATTTTTGGGATACAGGTATATTTAGTAAAATTGCAAAGAAAAACAAGGAAATAATAAACACAAAATTTACAATAATGCTAATTTTAAAAGAGAAAGAGAGGCAATAGAGGAGGGGCTCAAATTCATTGTTCATTAGTTAATAACAGTCTATTTCTTGGGCTTAGAGGTTCATGCATGGGCTTTATGTTTTATGTCTCATATTCACTTACGTTTTATACGATTTCAAAGGTAATTCATAAAAATAAATGGTTCTCAGCCTTATCAACAATTTGTTCATCCCAATTAATTAAATATGCCACAATTAAATCAATACTGGAATTTGGAATCCACAGAGAAAGTAATTTCCAAAACCCGATTCCAGTGGAAACGGGAAAATTCCCCAGGAGAGGGACTCTTCTCAGATTGAGTTCAGCCCCAGAAGTAAGACCCACTGCCACCTGGCAGTTCGAGCCTGGACTCCTGCCCAGGAACGCCACGAATTTCTGCTGAGTTCTTAGGAAAGCTGTGCTGTGCCTGCTCACTTCATCTGGAATCATTTTCCTCCCAATTGAACCATGGGACCTGAAGATCCTGAGTCCCCTTCATAAACGCAGACCCGGGAAGGGCTGTCACAGGTCCAGAGAGAGAATCAGGAATGATACAAGGTGGTGTTTAAAGGGGAATCTTGGCTGTTACCGCAGCCTTCTAGATGGTTCTTTCTAGCCTTCAGAGCACGTTACAGCAGGTCCCTTCCCTCCTCATCCAGTCTTATCTCCATGGCTCTCTACCATCTGCATCCTATTCCGGGGGCCTGTGCTCTCACAGTCCTGCAGACACCTCACGTTTCCCATGCCACCGCCTCAGCTGAAAGTGCCTTCTCTCTCCACGGGACTCAGGCCATGTCTAACCCTCTGGTAAGGTCCAGTGCAAGCCAGTCAATCAATCAATCCAACAGTCTGTTGATAAATCAGAGCACTCAGATTTTACTGCCTCCGTGGAACTGTCTCAGAGAAATCCGGTCTGCATGGATCTCATCACCACGTGTACGTTTAGTCTAACGTTTACCATGCATGTACGCTGTCTTATATGTTCTGATTCAGTAGTTACCCAACACTTCTTACTCACGGCCCACATGCAGCTTAGTGGGGGCAAGTGGGATCACACAGATGGCCAGATCCTACTTCATGTGGGAAAAACATCAAGATAATGACAAGCCGCTGTACCTGAATATTTTAGTGGGTTGCTTGTCGTTGGCAACGTGGGGATGGCGATTAATATTTGAATTATAATACAGACGCACTTAAGGTCAATTTATTGTAAAATCCCAGGCTCGAATATTGCTAATGCAGATATTCATCTCTGCTCGTTTTACGTTAACCAAACACTGATAAAAACTGAACCGATAATGTACGTAAACTAATAGGAATTTGTATCTTAAAAGCAAAAATAACAGCAGTTGAACATCACAATTAGCTCAACACTGATGTTGTAATAATTACAGAGTCCTTCCTGAGAAAAGAGAAATGGAACTATCTGTAGGTGCACCTGCTTTCCAGAAGCCTTGCAAGCTGTACCAGACATTTCATGGCAACCAGACTTCTTCTTAGTGTCTTGCATAAGGGTATCTGGAGACTCTGCTACCGTGCTCACTTTCACCTATGAATTGTTAATTTCAATAACGCCTAATAATTCACTTATTAGGTAATGCACAAAAACTTTTAGTCATATATAAAAATGGACGTGTCTGGAATAGTATATGTTTTACTGGTAAGTCTGGAAAACGTTTACATGGTTTTGAAAAATTTGGGGCCCATCACAGAAGCCACAGATCATGGTCCGACAAGTCACTACTCTAACTCTCTTTGCTGCATGGCCTGTATACTCTATACTCTCTTTGCTGTATAGCCTGTACATAATATTTTGTTGTGTTATGTTGGCTTTGTCATGTTAACAGTTCTCAAGTCTCTAAGATGTGCAGAACATACCCGCAGGGTGATTATGAGAAGGACCAAGGTTGGATTGTAGCTTCACCATTTTCTAGCTAGGTGACCTTAGACAAGCCGCTTAAACTATTTGGGCCTGAGTTTATTGATCTGTAAAAGGGGAATGGTATCTCACGGGACTGTTGTAAGAGTTCTTAGTGTTTAGGACTCAAAATCAGGCTCTGGTTTCAAGATCTGTGACACACAACCTCTGTCCTCGGTGAGTTCAAAGGCTGGCAGGAAAGACACTAAGAAGGGAAGTGAGATGGTCTGGTTCAGATGGCCCTCTGCTCTGACAGCCCGAGACCCGGGGCTGTGATCCTGTCACAAAAAAACCAAGCTGGGTCTGACTCGAGGTTGCCTTCCCTTTTGATCCAGTCTTCCTTCTTAAAGGCCTTTTCCTCCCCCAAAGACAGACTTTCCCTCCATCAGAATCAAGCAGTGTCTGGTTTGCAAATCTCTGATAAAGTCATTCACAAAGTGAAGTCTTTTGTGTATTACTCATTGCAAGAGTTACATTTTAAAAGCCTGCTTTTAGAAAAAGTAAAACTCTAATCCAAGGGGAAATATCTCCATCATGAGGTTCTCAACTTGGGGTGCAAGCTCTGGATTTGCATACAGAGCCCTGTGCACGTGAGCATTTCATAGGGAGACACCTATAGCTTTCACCAGATTCTCGAGAAGATCCATCACCCTAAAAAGGTTAAAAACCAAGTGTCTAAATGAGAACATTGCAGACCATGCAGCAGGGCGAATGTGAGAGAGACTTTACATAGTGCAGACATGGTCCCCAGTGAGCAACTGTATAATGGCCCTACTTGGGAACAGTTCAACCACCCCAGAAAGAGGTGAGGCCTCACTGGGGTCTATTCCTGGTTACTTTCCAGTCTACAAGGACAAGCATGGCCTCTTGCACAATTTTCTACAAGGGAAGCTCCCCAACTCCTCTAGGCAGTGGTGTAGGGCTTATAAACCTCAAAGAAGCACAAACTTTTATTTCCCTGAAAATTGGTCATCCTTCTTTGAGACAGTTTTACAGGCTTGAGACATTTTAAGCCTTTGCTCCTAGGTCCTAAGGGAGGACAGCTCTGCCTCAGATCTCTTGCCTGGCAGAGGAAATCTAAGAGTGACTAAATCCTCAGTGGTTAAGTAGGAGAGAAACTCAAAGCTAAGAGGAAAAAAGGAAAAGACTAAAAGCTAAAAAGTCTGCTATGTAATAAGGTCAGGATCAATTCAGGATTAGTCCCTCTTAATATGGAAACCACATACAGGTCTGGGAATACATGGTGGCAACTCTAAATACTGCTGATGAAGCTGGGAACCGCCCTTGGGAGCTAAACTAGAAAATCAATTTGCAATCAATTAGAAAAATGCAACATTACCTTAAAAGGCTTCTAGGCCAAGATTTGAACTATAGTCTGGTTGATACCTGGTGAGGATGGGAATTAGGAAGAGGCTCTGGAAACGAACTTTCTGGTTATCAACCCTAGCCCCTGTGCACACATGGGGAAATCATTTTCTCTGTGCCTCAGTTTCCTCGTAAGGTTGTTATGAAAATTACCTCAGTCACTATATGTAAAACATTTAGAACAATGGCTGACATATTAAATGCTCAATAAATACAGTCTCCTATTTACTACCATTATTATTTTAGCAGACACATTTTTCTTAAATTAATAATTAATTCATGTAGGTATCATTCATGCAAATAGGAAAGTGTCTTGGGACAGCCATTCAGGGGTCCGTGCGAATGCTGCCCAGGACCGAGTGGGCCCCAGCTCAAGCACGCAGGTCAGAAGATCAGGCGCACCCTCCTCTGTCTCCCTCAGGAGGTGGCATCAGCCACTCACATTTCTCTTTAGCCCTCTGGATGTGTCGCAAGTTGGCTCACCGTGTAGATTTGCCAACAAGGCACAATGCCCTGATCTGTGAAGGTGGGAATCCAAGTCTGCTTGAAACATTGTAACTTAATAAGCTATTATTCTGAGTTCTCTACATCCATCTTTTTTGAATTTACATAATGTTGGTCAGTCACCTGCAATTCCATAATCTCTGGGAATGTCATCCAATTATTTTGGGTCATAAAATCCTGGGGACCACAATCTCACCATCGCATTCCCCTCACACTCCTGGACTCCGCCCTGTGGGACCCCGAGGTCTCCACTTAGTGTCACTGCCTGTGATGGCAGATACTGCCTACATCCTCTAAGTATGCCCCTCTTTATGAAGTCTGAGTCTAAGTCATTGGAGAACCATTACGCTTTGTTTTAGTCCTCTTAGTGTTCCCTTTCAACGTGCAAACACTTGTGTGAGTTAAACAATTAGTAGATAACTGATTACCAAGGCTTATTGACAGGTGAGCTGGAGGAAACGCAGGCCCTGTGGGGAGGGAGCTGAAGAGTGGGACCCTAACATGAGGCAGTGAGGATTCTCAAAGATGCTTTGTTCCCTTCCTCACACTCTGGTCAGCATCTGTGGCGTCAAGACATGCTGCTGTTGTCTAAGAAGTATCTGTGGAAGGATCTCAGTGAGTTTGTGTGGTGTGAAAGACAGAGGCCCCTCAAGCTACAAATGCCACAAAACAGAAAGAGGATGGAGTGAGGAGAGAGGAAGCATTTTAAAACAATTGCCAGGAGATAAATGAATAATGTCGTCTCATCCTAAAATCCATTTAGTAAATTACGTATAAGAGAACAATATGACTATGGCAATTTCATTTTGCATTTTTAATGTTTGGTCAGGAAGTACCAAGAGAGCAAGAACATTTGTTTCCTTTTCTCTTTTTCTTACTGAGACAAGTCAGCAATAGAAGATTGGACATCTCATTGTCTAGATCCAACTAAGACTATGTTCAGTGTAATGACAGGAAGACCAATCTCTTAGGGTAGTTTAGAAGTTAACTACTTTTAAGAGGAAGATGGGCATGGATGTTAGCTCAGGGCCAGTCTTCCTCAGAAAAAAGAGGAGGATTGGCAGAAGTTAACTACTTTTAAATTATCAGATGTGGAATTTAGAAAAAAGAGGAAAGCCTTGATGCATGCTGGTAACTATTAAGGCTGTTTACAAAAATTCTGGTTTTGCTGTTTCTGGACATTTTAGCAGGATTGTGCTTCCCAACTCTCCTTGAAGTTGACAAATCCGTTTTGCTTGTTTCCTTCGGCCGATAATATCTTAGCAGAAGCGATATGTCACTCCTAGTTGTAAACTCTGGATTCCAGTGCTCAAACGGCCGTGTTCTTCCCTCTGATTGTGGAGGCACATGTCAAGATTCAGCCTCCTCCCTTGAGCAGAGCCATCCTCCCAGCCTCACTGGATGTGTAGCATGAGGGATAAATAAATATTTGATGTATGAAGTCATTGGGATTTTTGGATTAAGTTTTACACAATAAACCTAGCCTGTCCTGATTGAGGCAGACTGGTGTAGCTTAGAAAAAAGTATGTTATGCTGGGTGTTGAGAGGCTTGCACTGTAGACTACTCATGCCCTGTAGCCATGAGAAAATCATCTCTTTGGGCCACAGAGAGCATTTATCTCCCTATCTCATTTTAAAAGCCCTCTCCTCAAGTTAGAATAATCCAGGTGGTAACGGATTAGAGTTACAGACATCAGTATAATTTCATGTTTAGCTTAAAATAGAACAGATGTTACATACAGAAATATTTATAGATCTGTGTAGATACACAGGTTCATACACACACACATATCTCTTTGCTCTGAAAGCTGAGATGGCCTAGAAGCAGTAGACACTGTCCTCCTGGTAGCAAAAAGTACATCTAACACTCAGATCTTGGTTCCTAATATCATTCTCTAGTAATAGAAACCATGCTCCTTGGAGAAACGGCTGATTCCAGCCCTGACGTAGGAAATATACAAGATGAAGCCGAAGCATTTTGTAGTGTCATAAAGTAAGGAAATGGAAAACACAACAACAACAACTCCACAATGCTCGAGGATAGAATCAACTGAAAGAGCTCCCGGTAGCCAAAACTGGAACAATTTGAGCAAAAATCACATAAAGTAATACTGGATTGTAACCCAAAGTACAAATAAATATCCATGAGTCCATACCCATATAAAGGATTGAATAAATAAATGAGGAAGAAGAGACATCTGCCTTGCTTGAGAATTCTAAATAATTTATGTCAACACACCATCCTCAAGGAGATGGAGCATAACTCTTACCCCTTAAATGTCAGCTGCACATAGTTACTTCCTTCCAAAGATTACAAATATGAAAAGGAGGGAAAAAAAGAATAACCTCACTGTGGAGAAACTTGACAAACACTGTCTCAAGCAGAGTGGTCAAGGCTTGCATCAACATTGATAGGTCATATGGCTAAGCCTGTATTCTTGATATAATGGGATAAGAATGGTAATTTATCCCTGTGGTTTTCTTCCCCCAAATACATTATCACAGTATGAGAAATATCCACAAGAAAATATCAGACAAATCCCAACTGAAGGACATTCTACAAAATAGCTAATCAATATTAACATTGTCAAGGTCATCAAAATCAAGGAAAGTCTGAGAAAGTATCACAGCAAAGAGGAGCTTAGGGAGACATAACTATTAAATGTAGTGTCTTATCTTGGATGGGATCCTGGAACAGAGAAAGGACATTAAGTAAAAACTAAGGAAATCTAAATGAAATATGGTCTTGATTAATAGTAATGTATTAACATTGCTTCACTAACATACCCTACTAATGTAAGACGTCAATAATAGTGGTAGCTGGATGTGGAGTATATAGGACCCTCTATACTATCTTCTGAATTTTTTTGTAAATCTAAAACTGTTCTAAAATAAACAGTTTATTTAAAATGTGAGAAAAATATGAACTACTTAGGTTTAATTCTCCCAGAAGATGGTCAAGCTCTCTGGATGCTAGAAAACACTACATTGACAACTATAAATCTTTGCTGAGAGAAATTAAAGACAAATAAATTTAGTTAGACCATGTTCATGGATTAAAGATTCGATATTGTTTAGTTGTCAATTCTCCCCAAATTGTTCTACAGATTCATTGCAATCTAAATCAATATTTCAGCATAACTTTTGAAGAAATTGACAAGTTGTTTCTAAAATTTATATGAAAAAGGAAACGACCTAGAATATCCAAAATATCTTTGAAGAAGAACAGTTTTTGGACAAGACTACCTGATTTCTAGATTTATGATAAAGTTACTCTAGTCAAGACACTATAGAATCATTATAAAGATAGAAAAATAGAAAAAATGGAACAGAGTAAAAAAACTAGACCCATTCTTGTATGATCAATCAATTTTTGACAAAGATGCAAAGGCAAGTCAATGGATATAGCGTTCTCAATAAATGATCCGAGGACAATTGGATATCCAAATACAAGAAAATGGCCTTCAATCCCTACCTCACATCACATACAAAAGTAACTCAAAGTGTATCATAGTCCTAAAGAAAACATATCTCTATAAAACACCTGGAAGTAAACATCAGAGAAAATCTTTGTGATCTTCGGTTAGACAAAGTTTTCTTAGATACAACACTGAAAGCACATTCCATAAAATAAAAAATAAATAGGACTGCATTCAAATTTTAAAAACTCTTCTCTTTAAAAGATATTGTTAGGGGAATGAAAAGGCAAGCCTCAGACTACGAAAAATATTTGCAAATGACATGTCTGGTAAAGGAATTTTTTCTACAATATGTAAAGAACTCTCAAAATGCAATTATAAGAAAATAAACAACTTGTTTTAAAAAGTTGGAAGATTTGAACAGAAAATTTGACAAAGGAGATACACGGATGGTACACAAGCAATGAAAAGGTGCTCAACATCACTAGCCATCAGGGAAATTCAAACTAGAGCTACCATAAGACCCACTACACACTCAGTAATGTCTGAATAAAGACTGACCATACCAGGTGTTGATGGGGTTGTGGAGCAACTGGAAATCTCTCATACAATGCTGGTGGAAATGGAAAATGGTACAATTTCTTTAAAAACAGTTTGGAACCTTCTTAAAATGTTAAACAATCTACCATATGGCCCAGTCATGCTACTCTTAAGTATTTACCCTAAAAAATAAAGGCGTATGGCCATTCAAGGACTTAGACGTGAACATTGAAGTTTTATTTTCAACAGCCAAAAATGGATTAAATCAAAACAATAGTAGAATAAGATCAAAAGTGTCAATAGGATAAGACATAAACAATTTTAATTATATCCTTACAATACAATAAAAAGGAATAAAAATTTATGCATACAATAAAATTGATGAGTCTCACCATAATCATGCTCAATGAAAGAAGGCTGATAAAATAATAATCTTGATTCCCTTTTTATATTCTTGAAAGTTCAAACTAATCTATAGTGGCAGACAGCCATGCAGTGTTTGCCAGTGTATGGCAAGGAGCGTCAATAGCAAGATGGGATTCCAAAGGACCACAAGGAATTTGTGAGGGGATGGGTATGTTCATTGTCTTAATTGTGGTGGTGATGGATTCCCTTCTCAAAATCCATCTAATTATACACCTTAAGTACTGCCTTTTAATATTTTTCAATTATTTGTAGATAAAGCTGTTAAAAATGTATGTCCTTCAGCCACATGCAAAAGAATGAAAGTAGACCACTATCTTATACCATACACAAAGATTAACTTGAAATAGATTAAAGACTTGAATGTAAGACCTGAAAACATAAAACTTCTGGACGAAAACACAGGCAGTATGCTCTTCAACATCGGTCTTAGAAGCATATTTTCAAATACTAAGTCTGACCAGGCAAGGGAAACAATAGAAAAAATAAACAGGTGGGACTGCATCAAACTGAAAAGCTGCTGCACAGCAAAGGAAACTATGAACAAAACGAAAAGACAACCTAACAATTGGGAGAAGATATTTGCTAACCACATACCTGATAAGGGGTTAATATCCAAAGTATATAAAGAACTCATACATTTCAACAACAAAAAACTAACAACCCAATTAAAAAATGCGCAAAAGATCTGAACAGACATTTTTCCAAAGGCGATATACAGATGGCCAGCAGGCACACGAAAAGATTTTCAACATGTAAATCAAAACTACATTAGATATCACATCACACCTCTCAGAATGGCTATAATTAACAAGACAAGAAATAACAGGTGCTGGAGAGGATGTGGAGAAAAGGGAGCTCTCATACACTGCTGGTGGGAATGCAAACTGGTGCAGCCACTATGGGAAACAGTATGGAGATTCCTCGAAAAACTAAGAATAGAACTGTCATACAGTCTAGCTATTCCACTGCTGGGTATTTATCCAAAGTCCATGAAAACATGAATACGTAAAGATATATGCACCCTTATGATCATTGCGGCCTTATTCACAATAGCCAAGGCTTGGAAACAACCTAAGTGTCCATCAAGGGACAAATGGATAAAGAAGATATGGTATGCATACACAATGCAATACTACTCAACCATTAAAAAGATGAAATCTGGACATTTGTGACAACATGGATGGATCTTGAGGGTATTATGCTAAGTGAAGTAAGTCAGAGGGAGGAAAATCAAATACTGTATGATCTCACTCATAAATAGAAGACAAAACAACAACAAACAGGGGCTGGCCCCGTGGCCGAGTGGTTAAGTTCATGTGCTCCAACTGAGTGGCCCGGGTTTCACTGGTTAGGATCCTGGGCACAGAGCTACCACTGCTCCTCAGATCATGCTGCAGTGGCGCCCCACATAGCAGAGCCAGAAGGACCTACAACTAGAATATACAACTATGTCCTGGGGGGCTTTGGGGAGAAGAAGGAATAAAAAGAAGAAGATTGGCAACAGATGTCAGCTCAGGTGCCAATCTGTGAAAAACAAGAACAACGACAACAAACAAGCAGATAGATACAGAGATTAGACTGGTGGTTACCAGAGTGGAATGGGGGAGGGAGGAGGGCAAAAGGGGTGACTGGGAGCATGTGTACAGTGACGGATGGTAATTGGTCTTTGGGTGGTGAACATGATGTAGTTGACACAGAAGTTGAAACATAATGATGTACGACTGAAATTTGTATAATGTTATAAACCAGTGTTACCACAATAAAAAAAAATATGTCCTCAAATACCTCTTGTATAAAAATGTTCATAGTAGTTTTGGTCAAAAGAGCCCCAGCCAGGAGACAATTCTAATACCTATTAACAAGCAAATAGATTTTTCAAAAAATATTGAATTTATGTAATAAAATATATCACAGCAAATAAAAGGAACCAACTATTGACATAGGCAACGCCAGGGGTGAATCTCCAAAACATTCTACTGAGCCGAGGAAGCCAGACACGAAATTTCATGAGTCCATCTATACTGAATCCTAAGAACCAGCAAAAACTATTATGCTGATGGAAATCAGCAAGAGGCTGCTTCTAGGAGTTGAGGAGGTTGACCGGAAAGGGTGATGAAGAAACTCCCTGGGGTGACGGACTGTTCCACATGTTGTTTAGTGATGATTTCATAGCTAAAGCACATGGGACTCTTGAACTTACTTCATATGTGTTATATTTTAATTATACCTCAATAAAAATAATTAAAAATGACTACTCTTAGAGATGATGAGAGAATACATACGTATATTTACGAGAGAGAGAGGTGGGGAGCAGCCTTCCTTTCCAGAGTAGCAGGATGGAGGGTCGCTTGACTGCCACGTTCAAACATGCTCCAGATACCACCAAAGTGTCATTAAAAGCAAAAGCAAACGTATTTGTCCTTGTCTGTCAGGTACAATTAAAGTCAAAGAAAATTTATTTGCATAGCTGCACAACCAGACAGTGTGCAACCTGGACCATCTGCAGCTCCAGCATGCACAACCTCTACTTCCATCTCTCTGCGAATATCCTGGTCTGGCTCAACTGCTGAGAAAACGCCCAGGATAAAATCTGTCAGCGTTTGGTGTCGGTGGCGTGGGGGGAGTGTGTGGGCACTGCGATGGAGGTGAAGCTCGTCTCCACTCATTTCGCTGCTTACCACCCCATGAAGGCTTCATGCTTTGGAAGTTCAGAGCGCACAGGAGCAAGACAGATCCGAATATTCACAATCTACCTCTGCCACCCACTTGGTTCTTGACCCTGGTAAGTTGGTTAACATTTTGGCAACGGTAATGGGCAAATGATAAAAATTCATGCCTAGGATTTGACTTATTATGATAATTAAAGGCAACGAGTATAGGGCTGTGCACTTGGCATATACTGTAATTGACACATCTCATTGTTGTTATCCTAGAAAATAGTCTACCCCTTTTCTGAAGGGACAAAAGTAACTAGAGCATGGCTAAGAGTACATCTTCACATCAGATTATCTTGTATGCGATGGGGGAACCAGAAGGCTAAGGAAGAAGTCATAAATTCTATGACTAAATAATTGAACAAGGGGAAAAGACTTCCCAAAACAAATTAAAGATTTTCAAAAGGTAGGTAAGTATATGTTATAAGTGGATAGATGAAAATTACTTGTGTACATATCACCTGGCATTGAATTTTTGTGTAGTCTCCAATGTGTGAATGAATAGTTCTTATGGTGCTGGGAGAACCCCTGTTCCGAGACATAAAAAGGAATTTGAGAGTTTAAAAGAAAGCAAGCAATAGACTCCATTCAGTGCAACAAAACACTTATCCACTATAATTTCACTTTAGCTGAAATTATGTGCATGCTGGGGAGGGGGCTGTGTCTTTGTGTATACTTTGAGCTGTAGCCACTGGCCTCCGGGAAGTTCTTCACACACACCAGGCATATCATGACCCCTTCTTGGGACTCTTATACTGCTCCTCTCTTCTCGGAACACCATTTCCTTAAACATGCTCTTTGCTGGTTTTAGGTCTCTGCTTAAATGTGACCTTTTTAGAGGTACCTTCTATGAACATCTTAAATATATAGAGCCCAGTGTGGTTCTCTGTCTTTTTAACTAGTTTTATTTTTCTTCATAGAATTTATCACTATCTCACAAGTTAGTGATATTTATCATCCACTTATGACCTCCATTCCCCTCCACACACACACACTCACACACACACAGAGGAACATAAGTCCCATGAAGCCAAGGACATATTTGTCCTTTTCGTCTCTGTAACCCTAGTGCCTAGGGCTGGGGTTCTAGCCCTGCACACAGCTAGGACTCAATAAATACCTGTTGAATGAAACATGGTATCACTAAAGGATGCATCTTTCACTGCACTCAATGTTTTGTAACAAATCTCTAGTATTCTTGGAGGTAAATTGTTAAAGAAATGAATTAATCAATGGACAGTGAAGATTTTGATTCTGAAAACATCCGTGAAGATTTAGGTTTATATATGTGAACTCTTACTAGGTACAACAATCCAATTCCTGCTAAAATAGCTGACTTTCTTTGCGTTTGGTGCATACCTTCCATCTTTAGCGTTTACAGCCTTTAGGATAAACGTGGCTGAGCTGAGCGTGGGGGCTGGGTGGGAGCAGTGCAAGGGAGGTGGCGCCCTCTGAACCTTGAACGTAGAGAGGGGAATGGACTGGAGGTGGCAGGAGGGGTCTGCTGAAGACTTCAGGGGGCTTCGGGCACCACACCAGCTTGCCTCTCCCTGGTCGGCCTGCATGTTGCGATGAAATGGAACAATGTTTCCTTCGCAATTACCCATCTAATCTTGTTGAAGTCTGGTGGAGCAGTTTGGGGACCAGAAACAGCATAAGTCAACCTTTTAGCAGAAGAAACCACACAGCTCAGGGACACGGTAGAAAGCTGGGAGAGTAAGAAGCATCGGATAGATTTACTTTCTTTGTTTCTTTTTCTGTATTTCAGCTCAAATGGCACTTTCTTGGAAACAGAGGATTTGGGTTGCTGACAGAAACCTCTTTATTCTCCATATGGCTCAGCAGCCTGTGACTTTGAACACAGTAATTTGTTTCAACCTAACAATGGAGGAGAAAACCGCACTATGGAAATAACGGAAAATAATGGTGATTTTTGAGGGTTTCTATTGAGCCAATCAGCTGAGATAAAGACTCTAAAGGTGTTTCTCAACCTTTTTAAAAAAATCTCCACCGAAGGGAGCTTTTTTAGGCTTTATTTTTTTCCTAATTGCCCTCTCCAATCTCATGACATTACTGTGGAATAAGGTTTTGTCAGGTGGGGCTAAGTTTCAGGGGGACAAAAACCATTGTAATATCTGAGGGTTTTTTGTCCTAAGGAAGCAATTGTCACTCCGTGGGAGCAACGTGTGCTCTAAATGCATCCTCTTCCTTAACCCACACAGCAGCTTGGTGAAGGAGGTTTCAGCTATTCAGATCTCACAAAGAGGGCAGCACTGGAAAGGGAAAATAACTTGTTGGCGCTCCTGCATGAGTCATAGCAGAGCTAGGGTGTGAACCAAGGCTTGTTTGACTTAAAAAAGAGCAAAAACAAAAGCTTATCCTCTTGAACCCTATGCAGAGTGGCCTCCTCTTGAAGGTGAGAAGCAAATCCCAAATGACAAGTTGCTGCCTGCCATACACACCGGTTCCTTATCTGCCACACAAGAGGGGACAAAGAAAAACTGGAATGCCAGGCTTATGGCAAGGAAAGTGTTTTTATATTGCGTGATATCAGCCAGGGGACAAGAGTGGGCCCTAAAATTCACCTTGTCTCCTTGAAAGATGGGAGGCAAGCAGTTTTAAAGGTTGCAAGGAATCCAGCTGCTTGTAGGGAGGTGGAGGCTGTGGCCTTGGGTCCTTTCCTACCAGCCTGTGTTTGGCGTTGTGAGGCTGCTTGTAGAAAGAAGGGTGGAGAGACAAGGGAATCCACCATTGAATGTCCTTGGTTGTCTGCCTCCATGGTGGATGGTGGATTCTGGTGCCAGGAAGCCAAGGAGTGAGCAGGGGCAGGGGAGGAGTGCTTTCGGTTTTAATCCCATGCATGCTGGGTACAACATAGAGGAGCTGATACCAGGGCCAATATCAAAGTCCCTGTGACACATGCAAAGCAAACGCTTAATGAGCATTTCCAGTGATTCTGTGAGAATCTGTTTGGGGGACTCAGTCAGCATTTAATCTAGTCTGTTGGCTCAGTCAAAGACTTCATATTTTTTAATAACAGCTTTATTGAGATACAACTAATATACCATAAAACTTGCTTTTTTAACAAGGACAATTCAGTGTGTTTTAGTGTATTCACTGAGTTGGACAACCATCACCACTAATTTCAGAACATTTGCATCAGCATCAGTATCATTAGCAGTCACTCCCCAGCGCTGCCGTCCCCCCAGTGCCTGCCAAGCACTGCTCTGCTTCCTCTTTCAGAGGACTGGTCCATCACGAACAATTCATGTAGATAGACTTGTATAATACATGGCCTTGTGTGATGGCCTTCTTTTACTTAGCATAATGTTTTCAAGAAATATCCGTGCTGTCACATTTATAGGTACTCCACTCCTTTCTATGTCTGAATAATCTGCCACGTTTTGTTTATGCATTCATTAGTTGATGGGCATTTGGGTTGTTTCCAATTTTTAGCTATCATGAATAATTCTGCTATGAACAGTCTTGTACAGATTTTTGTGTGAATACATGTTTTCAGTTCTCTTGGGGACTGTGATAGGCAGAATAATGTCCCCCACTAAAAACATCCATGTTCTAATCTTCAGAATCTACGAATATGTTTTCCTACGTGGCAAAGGGGAACTAATGTTGCCAATCAGCTGATCGTAAAATAGTGCAATTATCCTGGATTTTCTATGTAGGTCGATGCAATCACAAGGGGCCTTGAGAGTGGATAAGGGAGGAGATCAGGAGGTCAGAGGGAGACGAAGTGAGAAGGAGGCAACCTGCTGTGTCTGGCTTTGAAGATGAAGGAAAGGCACCAAGAGCCAAGGAATGTGGGCAGAAAAAGCAAAGAAATGGCCCCTCCACTAGGGCCTCCAGAAGGGACACAGCCCTGACGTCACCTTGATGTCAGCCCACTGAGACCCATGTTGGACTTCTAACTTATACTACTGATGAACAATAAATCTGCATTTTTTATACCACTAAGTGTGAGGCAACTTGTTACAGAGGTCGAAACAGGTGTACATCTAGTAGGGGGGTCACCTGGTAACTATGTTGAGCATTTTGAGGACCTGCCAGACTGTTTCAAAAGCAGCTGCACTATTTTCCACTGCCACCAACAGCGTATACTGTTGAGCCCCTCTTGTGACTTTTTCATTGTGCTTATTGTGTTTTTCTGCTCTAGAATTTCGATTTGGAAATATATCTCCACATATCTATGTGTAATTGTTTGGTGATGTATTATTCATGTATTTTTCTGTAGTTCTTTAGATATGGTTTCCTTTAGTTCTTTGAAAATCCTTAAAATAAGTGATTTAAGTTTTTTATGCAAGAAGTCCAACATCAGGGCTTCCTCAGGGACAGTTTCTATTGTCTACTTCTTTTCCTGTCTATGGGACGCACTTTCCTGTGTTTCTCCCTTTCTCATAAATTCCTGTTGAATGCTGACCAATTTAAACATTATAATGTGACAGCTCTGGAAACCCTATTTCCCTCATTCCAGGGTTTGTTGTCATTGTTTGTTGTTGTTGCTACTGCTGCTGTCATGTGTTTGTTTAGTGACTTTCTTGAACTAATTCTATAAAGTCTGCATTCCCTGACGTGTGTGTCATGTGCCCCTGAAGTCTCTGCAGTTAACTTACCAGGCAGCTGGTGATTAGACAGAAATTTCCTTAGATACCAACATGTCCTTGAACACACTGAACGAATATTTCCTTGAACCACTAAGTCTCCCCGCCTTTGCCTTCAACACCTCCACACTCAGGCACTTACAGCTCTGCCGTAGCGTTCACGTCCTGCTTGCACAGACCCTCGCGGTCAGCCAACAGGGAAAGATCAGAGTCTCTCAGATCTTCTTGGCACATATGTGGCCTTCTAGATCCACAGGAGCATGTTGAACTTTTCAAAGCCTCTCAAGGACTTCTCACTCCCAGGTTTTTCTGTTAGTTTTTGCAGCCTCTTGCTTGTTCTAACTATTATCGCTGCCTCAAGGTGGATGTTAAACAATTGCTGGTAATTTTTTCAACAAGTGTCCCTGGGGAAAGCACTTTCTATACTGAGCGAGCTCTGAATCCGGTCAGATTAAGACGCGTCCTCCTAGTGGGCGTATTCAGGGAGCTGCCAGTCAGCTTAAGTCATGATGATTCTCTGAGAACTGGGCTTCTCGAGGAGCTCCTGGCTGCCACAATGACGGTGATGGTGGGCTGTTGGTTTTCAAGCAGCTGGTGAGGCGGTGGACTAGCTAGCGCAAGCTGAAAGACCACGGCGCTCACTGTTGTTGAGTTTCCATCATTCATCTTGAATAAACACTCCTTGAATTGTTGCAAGGCAGTAATGAGAGTTTTTAAAATCCAGAGTTTTAAAAATGTTTATTTTGACAATTTTTGCCAAGGTTCCTGTTTCTTTTATGGACGAATGAGTTTTCAGAAGTCTTCACTCCAGCGTCTGGATGTGCTTCCTTCTTCCAGGCCTCATATTTTGAGGACGTTGTTCCTTCACTTTAAGTTAGTGGCTTTCTTTCATGGTGACCCTCACTTGGATATTGATGGAGGTTTTAGGCCCACAGTTTAATGGTAGTTGGTTCAGCCATTTAATTCTCTGTTTCTCTGTTGAACCACAACACACTCAGTCATTTAACCTTTAGATGTTGCACACTGCCATATCCCTGAGTGCTCCTTTCATCTCCTCTCCTCATCTAGATCCTCCAAGTTGTTTAAGAAAAATGTAAAGAACTTGAAAACTCTCTCTGCAGACCTGTTGCCCGGCTGGTGTGGCCCTGGGCTGTCACCACTGGGTAGAGGGTAGATGATGCGGGGTCGGTGAGCCGAGGAGTCGAAAGAAAGATTTCTTAGACTCTCAAGATCTGGCAGTAGTGCTCTTTTATTTAGAGAATAGTGTGGAATAGCATGGGGACAGGACCCATGGGCAGTCAGAGCTCCTGCTGCTGCCCCTTCTGCTGCCCCCGCTGGCATGGGGACAGGGCCCATGGGCAGGCAGAGCTGGTGCGTGGAGACAGGACCCACGGGCAGTCAGAGCTCTTGCTGCTGCTCCGAGTTGAGGGTTAGGGATAATTTTATAAGGCATGGGTACGTGACTTATTTTTACTGGAGAAAAGAAAAGATGATGTAAAAAGTCATTAAATGATTTCAGTGCAGATGGGGTCTGGTTATTGTGCGGTCATATAACTTTAGATACAAATCTGGCCATATAGATCGGCATGTAGGTGAGGATGCCCTGGGCTTAGCTCCCTGGGGCGGTCCTAATTCATACCATAAAAAAAAGTCCACTGGGTCATATAGTTTGGCATGTAGGCCAGGTCACCTTGGGCTTCTCTAGCTGGGGCAGCCTTAATCCACATCAGTAGAGACTGCCCAGGTTCCACTGCCATCATTGCAAGGAGCCAACCACTCCTTGTATCCACATATTCCTACACTGTGGGCATTCGTCATGTGTATACGGCCAAATGCATTCACCCTTTAATGTTTGGGGATTATCCGTATCATGAATTTTGGTGGAGAAAAAAGACTGTCTTTCTTTGGAGAGACAGAATATGCTTTCCTTCCCAGCCTCTCCTGCAGATAGAGCACAGGCATATTTCCTGGGCCCCAGCAAGCACAGCAACAATCAGGCAGCAAACATCAGGACAAAGGCAACCAGTTACTAAGGGCAGAGCAGAAAGCCACAAAGACCCTGAGACCCTAAGAGCACTGTTGAACCGCTTCATTCAAAACCCTAGACTATTGAATACTAGATGTTTTTAAAATGAGGAAAAAAATACCTAATCTGATTATTTTAAGCTACTGTATAGCTGGTTTGCTTATCTGATACATTCTTCCCTCACATCCTTCCCAATGCCTCTCCAGCCTGTTTCATGTTCAGCTTTGTTGTTGGAAAGCAAGGTTTTCTATCATTTTTTTTTCTTTTTTCTTAGATTCTTTCTCTCAAGTCATAATCAAACCATGGTCACTGAGAGGGCTGTTCCACTACATGTTTTAATTTACCATCTGATTATTACAGAGATTTCAGGGACCGTACAGAGGAGGCCTTATTGTGTGAATCTCAAATTGGAGCACACAGTCGTACAGATGAGAAGCCACCGTAAAATATTCTATATGCTCTTCACATGTGCCAGGCGGTCTGGTAGAGGGTTTCAACATCCCTATTATGTCTTTCAAACTGTAACAAATAGTTGGCGTGACCGGTGGAAGACAAGGGCAAAAGGAGCATCTGTCCATTGTGTATTATGTGTTGGAGACTATGCTAAGGGTTATCTCATCTATCTCCCACTTGGAAAGATTAAACATTATTTCCATTTTCAGACCACAAAAGTGATGCTTTTGTGAAGCTGTGAATATCTAGAAGATCACACAACGAGGAGTACAATACAGTTCTGTCTGACTCTAAAGTCCACACTTTATCACTTCGAAGTGATGTCTTTCCAGAAATTTCTTCTCTGCTGACTTGTGGTGGGAAGAGTTTGGATGCAGCCTGATGGGATTTGTCTTTACTTCTGTTTCCTTTTTACAAGACCCTTTGAAAAGAATAAAATCGTCTAAATATCCTGCCTAATGTCTGGTGTCTGGCAAGAACCAGAGGAGCTGCAATTTTCTACAACAACCGCTTAATCCAGTAGAGAATCACTTAACATTCAGAGCCCCGACTTCCCTGAAGCAAATCATTAGGAAGAGGGGCCTCTCTTCTGCGCTGTCATTCTCACCACCGTGTGCGTGTGCAAAGGGGACCATCTCCTGTGCATCTAAATGCAAATAGATGGTTGGGCCATTTAATAAGGGCCTGTTTCCTCCTTTACCTCCATTCAAGGGAGCCCCCGAGTCCAGCCAGGTGGCCCCCTGTGAAGTAGGGTGCGCTGGGGTCCAGAAGTTAACAGTGTGGAAACCCCTGTGAGCCAATTTGGGGTTTTACATTTTTAATAGGATACTTTTAATGAATATCGTGTTTCACTAACATATTTGAAACTAGTTTCGTTCTTATGTGAGGAAGGCAAGCCAGCTCTAGAGAAATACAGTTGAACCAATTTTCAGGGTAGAGCTGGGATAAAATAATTTTGCATTTATCATTTAAGTTAATTGTAATGAGCCTAAGTCTAATGAGCCTTACCTCTAAACTCCATTTAAGACAATAGTTAATTGCTTCATTTTAATAAATGTTGTCAGGATAGAGAATATAACAATGACTGAGCACTCAATTACTACTGACACTAGAAATAAAGATATACAGAGCTTAATGAGATACATAATCTGAAAAGGCAATTAGCATACAGAGGTGGAATGGGATATGCTTCTAAAAGCTACAGAAAGCAAAGCAATTTGCTTGAACTAAACACGGAGATCCAGATTAGGTTGACTTTGCTGAGTGCCCACCATATGCCAGGAGGTATGGTCAGCAGTAGGTGTGTTCACATGCTCATTTCATATGATCCTTATTTTATCTGATGGGGGAATTGAGGTTCAGAAAGGTTATGCAAGTTGTGTGGTAGTACAGTTGCTCAAGGGCAGTTTTAGGATATTCTCTTGTCATTTCTTTGCTAACTTTTCAATAAATGGAAGTAGAAACCCAGAAAATCAGTGGATCAGGAAAAAAACTAAGTAAGAGAAGGAATACTAAGGAATACTCTGTTTGGATTTCCACATACCGTTATCATTCTGAACCTTAAAAATGTAGATGTTTGTAAATGGAATGGTTTTCTTATTCTTCTAGAGACGGGAGGAGCTCTTTCCATATGAATGGGTTGAAATGACTCTTGGTAGGTAAACTGTACCTCACTTATGTGAATAGATATTTTCCACCAATACCAGGAGTAATGCGATTTGTTTTTACTCCTTTCCTTCCACTGCATGACTTTAAGACGCATGATTCAGGTTGTCTTAACCCAGTTTCCACAGAAACCAGAGCTGTAGGAAAAAGTTAGCTGGAAAGTTTTGTTTTGAAGGAGCAATCTAAGAGACAGAAGAGAAAAGTGAGGAAGAAAGGATGGAAAGCAGTATAGGTAATGCGTTAATGTGCTCATCACTGCCCCCTGGCAGGCCCATGGAGAGTCACCACTGGTGAATTTGCAGATGAGCTCATGTGCAAATCAAGTACGTCTATCAAAGGTTTTATGGAAAGCCATGCTTTGGAAAAGTCCATCAGAAGGAGCGAGAGGGTATGTATCTACTGGCTCCCTGTGATTGCCTGAAGTTTTCCTAAAGGAGAGTTAGCTCCCTCATGCTTCCAGGTTGCATAACCTGACCATTCCAGCAGCTACTGAGGAGATTCATACCCATGTTCTACAGTGTCGGGCAGGTGGTGAAGGATTTTGATTTGCTCGTGTCCTGTGACGCAATAGTCGCTCAAAGTTAATTGGTAAAGCAAGCAGCAGAGAGTACCAGAGGTAGGTGAAACTGAGAAAATCTGATATAGTCTAGTCATATTTTCAACCAAAAATATGCTAACCATATATATGAGGACAAGGGGATAAAATTTCTGAGAATATAATTTTAGCTAGTCTTCCATATGTGGTCATTGTATCTACTAGGGGAAAATTGAAGAAGAATTTGAGGATCTTGCATATTCCTGAGTTAAGACACTATCAGATGAGTATTGCATCCAGTGAGGATGTAGAAAGTCATAAAAGATCACAGGTCTCGTTATAAGATTGAGAAAACATGGGTCAAACTTTCAAATTTCAGATAAAAGAGCAATGGATGTGAAGAAATAGAATAAACTAACTTCCAGACAGGAGCAAAGCCTTCCTAGGTAATCAGAGACAAGCAGTCACTTTACCCCTGTGGGCATTTGCCAAGTCTGGAAGCACAGCCAAGAAGCAACATTGAATAGCAGCGAAATGTTGCAGGGTCAAGGAGAACGTAGCTGAATTCTTAATGACCCTACATGAGAAGGAGCCACAACACAGAGCAAGTGCTATGACTTGATAATCCTACACCACGGGATTTTTACTGAAAAAATTGTGATGCAGGAAGCTAGGGATTGGATTGGAATATAGAGAAAGAGCTCTTGACCATGTGATATAAAGATATAGAAGTGCTTACAGAAAGGGTCATCTGATGTCTGATCCCACTCTCAAGACACCAGAGTGAATGGAAATCATTAGAGACTATCCAGCCCCAACCCAGATCAACCCCTCATTAGCTGGAAGAAAGTGGAGCCATACCCTAGTTGCCTGACATAGCAAACAGTGAGCCTTTATTGGGGAAGAATATTCTGCACTTCAGTTTCTACTGTTCTTTTTTGCACAATACCCAGCATGCAATAAAAAATAATTGTGTGATGTGAAGAAGCAGAAAAATGTGACCAATAATCAAAAGAATAAATTTGACAATAAAAGCAAGGTCGGAGATGACCCATATTTTGGAATTAGCAGACAAGGACTTATAATAAATATTGTAAACATGTTAAAGAACTTAATGAAAAAATGATCAAGTTAGGCAAAAAGATGGTACATTTCAGCAAGAAAAAAAGAAGAAGAGAAGAGAGAGGAAGAAAAGAAGGAAGAGAGGTAGGAAGGGAGGGAGTGAGGAAGGAAGGAAGGAAAGAAAGAAGGAAGGAAGGAAGAGATAAAAGAAAAAGGAAACCATCAAATGTAAAAACCTAGAATTGAATTACAAAATATCTGACATGAATAATTATTTGATGGACTTAACAGCAGAAGAAAAGGTTAGCCTATCAAAGGCAGGTCAATAAAAATTACATAAGCTATCAAATCTTGGTCTTTTTCTAGTAACTCATCTTTTTTGTTACAAGTCAATTTTTCCTGCTTATTATCACACCCAGTAAGTCTTTTATTGTCAGCTGGGGACTGTGGATTATATATTGTAAGTGTCTGTATGAAGCTATCTTCCTCTGAAGAGTGCTGAACTTTGTTTTGACAGGGAGTTAAATTACTTAAAAGCAGATCACTTTTCTCTTGTTAAGACTTGGTTTTAGGCTTTGTTAAGGTGTGTTTCATTCAGTTTTTCCCTTTTTTACTGGGAAGTACCCTTTCTAGGATCTCCTAGGATAATTCGCCAAGGTCTCTACTCTCTAGCTGGGCACAAATTCCAACCTCTCCCCACAATGTGTGACCCCTAGTTTCTGCTCAGCACTTAGGTTCCACATAACTGTTCATTGCTATTCTTTCTGTAGATGGCCCTGCGCATAGCTTGGGAGTCACTCAAGGGGGTTGTTTGCAGCCTCTAGGGTTCCCTCTCTGCAATACCCTCCTCACCAGTGCCCTGCCCACCCAGTCCAGTCACCTCAGCAGTCCCAACCCTGATGTTTCCCTCTCAGCACTCTCCCCTACACGGGAAGCTGTAGTGAATATGGGCTCACTTCTTGGTTTTTCTTTTTCTCAAAGACTGTAGCCCTGTATTAAGTGTTGACCAAGTCCTGAGAAGAGCTGTCTTAATATCTCATCCAGTCAGACACTGGCTTCCTCATCATTCCGGGAACTGGAAGTTTCTCTGACTGCTTCCTTCTGCCTTTAATATCTAGCTAAAATGGCGTTTCTCTAGTTTTTCTTTCTTCTCCCTGAGTGCAGAATTAGTCCTTCAACATTCTGGGTCTCCCAGTACTTTATTTATAAAAGCTATTCCCATGCATGTGCAAATAGATCACATTAAGTATAGTTAAGCAACTTCTCTTCTAGACTGAGCTCCCTCAGGGTAATGGCTGAGTGAAACTGATCTTTCCATTTCCACCCCCAGCACAGTCCTTGGCACAGGCTGCATGGCCACACATGCAAGCTGAGTTGTACGTAGCTGAAATGAAAGGCATCCCCGGGCACGCGCCTGCACCGTGGGAAGAAACCAGTGGGCAGGGTTACCTGTAGTTCCAGGAAAGATTTTGCTCCATCGCCTCTCTGAGTGGCTTTAGCGGACTTGATCGCATTTCTTAGAAGAGCAACTGTTGGATGTGCTGCAGATTTGTACTTTATATTTAAAAAACGATCAGGAGCCTTCTCTGTGCTGCCCTCTTGAGGTGACACATTCAGAGCGTCCCAATTTCTCCAGGCAAAGGGCTACTGAGGAATAACAAAAGGTTGTGGATGAGCTAGCACACGGAGCATCTTAAGAAGGCAGGGATACCGGGAGGCAGAGCTGTTCAGCAGAGCCAGACCCATCTGTGGGTGAAAGAGCCACCAGAGACGTGTGGCACTGTTATGGGTTGAACTGTGTCCCCCCAGAAAGATATTTTGAAGTCCTAACTTTCAGTATCTCGGAATGTGGCATTATTTGGGAATAGTGTCATTGAGGATATAATCAACTAAGTTAAGATGGGATTATATTGGGAGTAGGTGGGTCCTTAATCCAGTATGACTGGTGTGCTTGTAAGAGGAGGAGAGAGACGCAAGAGATATCGAGACGACAGAGGCAGAGATTGCAGTGATGCATCTGCCAGCCAAGGCTCGCCAAGGATCGCGGGCAACCACTAAAGTTAGAAGAGGCCCGCAAGGGGCCTCCCTTACCAGCTTCTCGGGAATGTGGCCCTGATGACACCTTAATCTCAAACTTCTGGCCTTCAGAACTGTGAGACAATAACTTTCTGTTGTTTTAAGCCAAGCAGTTTGTGTTTTTTTGTTACGGCTGCCCTGGGAAATGAATGCAGGCTTTAGGAGGTTTCGGGGATAGGCGAGCTTGTCACAGAGAGAAGAGCACTGGGCTGGGTTTCAGCAGAAATGACATCCCACTTCTCTTTCTCAGGAGTCTGGTTTGGTGTGATGGCAAGAGTAACTCCTTTGGCACCGGCCGTTTAAACAAGTGCCAGGGGGGCAGGTGTCAGGGGACTGAGGGCTGGAGAAAGGCTGGTCAACTGGATGAGATAATGACAATTCCCCGTGAGATGACAGCCTGGATTTATTTGAGTGAGTTATAGAAGCCCAGCCCTTGAGAAGCAGGTGATTCTCAGAAAAGTCTGTCCCTCTATCTAATTATCCATGGCCCTGTCAAATTGAAACTTGCCATCTGCTCAGCCACACCTCGTAACAGCCATGAGACCTTGGGTGAGTCACAGCCAGCTGAGACCTCAGTTGCCATCTGTGTAATAAGGGATTTTGGTCACATAGACCTTAGCATGATTTGCAATAGAAAGATAACATGATTGAAAATTTGAGGCAGAAAGGATTTGAAATGACCTCTCAATGGTGGCATTGCTAACAGAAACAGAACGTTCAGTGAACAAGACATTCATTGCTTTGCTGAATGCATCCGTATACGCACACATATGGAATATATGTGCAGGTGTGGAATGAATATATATACACACATATTGAATATATACACACACATACATATGTTCTATTAACAGCCAGAATTATCCATTTCCAGAACTGCTCCATGAAGCAGTAAGAACAAATTAGTTAATTTGTTAAACTCTCGATGCAAGTATTTTTTCTGGGTAGAAAACTACAAGACATTTCCTTTTTTCCCATTTCCTTTTGCTTTTGTTCCGTGTTCAGCCACAAATTGTTCCAAACACAGCTTGGCTTAATCACTTGTATGCCCTCAAGTTCCTGCTTCCGGGCTCCCTCACTCCTGTTATCGCTCTTCACTGTTACACTATTCAGTACACCAACCTGACAGTCTGCCTTCAGTGCCATTATTCACCCCATTAATATAAAGAATAACGGTGTGCATCCTGTACGAAGACTCCTGCAGGGCCTGTGGGGAGAATCTGTTCTTATTTAGAAAGAAGAAAACTCGTCTGTGGGGCATAGAAAATCCCTTGGAGTTGGTATCTTGTTCTAGTCCAGGCTGTGTGTCCTGAGGATGAGAATCGAACTTCCTGGAACTTTTTCCTATAAAATGTGGGGCCTGGGATGTAATCTTGTAGATCTTTTCCAGATTGGGAACGTCTGTTTCTAGGTTCTAAGATTCCATGCTGTTTGCGGCATTGCTGAAACTTCTTGCACTTGGCTAATATTGCACGCTTCTGTCCCTTGAATGAAGTTTGATTTGACACAGAGAAACTTTGCTACAAAGCAGTATGAATGCCCCACTGCTGTCTGTGTCCAATTTCATTATAGTTGCTTTGATTAAGTGACAGTAAAATTCAAAGAATTCTTAACAAGCTGGTGAAGCATAATCCTTTCTTCATGAAATCACACTGGTTATTGAATGAGGCCTCAAGAATTCATTGACTTTTCTCCAAAGTCTGATTAATAAAGGTACCAAAATCTCACAATTTTAATGCAAAGGCTAAGAAAATATATAAGCTGATACCTCCACCCTCATCTCTGTACCATCTCCAAGTCAAATTGGTCTTTTCCAAAGTCTTCCTGCTAATTGTCCTAACATCTCTTAGAAGATGTTATTTGCAAATGGAGCTGCAGTCATGTGTTAGTGTAACTGTGGAGAGAATAACAGGGAGGATAAAAGACAGGTTTGTTTACTGATATGATATTTTCTTTCCTTTTCAGTTAGAGTGAGATTGTGCCCATTTGGCATGAGTTTTGGCGATGTTTTTACCTAGTGGCTCCTATATCTGTCCATGTGGCATATTTGCCATTGCCAGCTGCCGATGATGTGTCTGTGCACACTGGCGGGTAACTGCGTTAGTGAGCATATGTTAATGGTGCAGTCAATTATAAATTGTGATTGGAAGTCTTCTTCGACAAAGAATACATCTTCACAGATGGACCACGTCACCTGATACTTCTACCTTGAGAGGGGTTAATGCGTTTTATCCATTTTAATGGATAACAAAGGAGCTAGCCAAGGGTTTATTGTGGAACCCAAATCTAAGCCTCAGTATTACCATGTTTCCACCTCATCTTTGCACAGAGACAGGAGTGGGAAGAAGGGTGTGAAGGGCTGATGCATTTGTTCAAAGAGGCAGAAGCAGCGCCTACAGGGACCTAAAAGTGCGTTAGGGTTTCCAAAGGTCAAAGGCAGGAGGGCCACCAAGCACAAACAACACCTATGTCACCATTTTGCCAAAGGAAATATAACTGTGTTATTTAGTATAAACTATGCTAGGCTGAAATTCTAGGATATCAGGGTTTGAGTTAAGCTCCCTACAAATTAGTTGCACACATTTGGGCAAGTCATTCCTATTTTTCTCGTCTATAAAAATAGGAAACTTAAAAAAAAGCATCTAAGCTTTCTCCTAGTTCTCACAATCCGTAATTATCTGCTATTTGTTCTTTCCTTGCTCACCTGGCTGGGCAGGATATGGCACCAAGTACATGCAAAGGGCCATGACCACTACCAAAACATAGTCCATAGCGATTGTTCTCTGAGAAGTGAAAATAAACCTGCACGGCATAAAAACGTGCTTGAGCTGGGATCATGAATCCCAATGTTGGAAAAGGTTGTGGGCATGGGATCAGTCCTATGGGTTCAGTTCTTGGGTGCAGAACTACACCACTTGTCAGTGGCCACACTGTGGCAGTGACCCACATATAAAATAGAGGAAGATTGGCACAGATGTTAGCTTAGGGTGAATCTTCCTCAGCAAAAAAAAAAAAAAAAAAAGATTTATTACAGTTGAAGCACACTGAAACCCACTGAGGTTATCTAGCATTATAGCTTCAGTTTCTAATCTTGGCTCTATAATTTACAAGTATTGTGAGCTTGGAAAAATTACTTAATCTCTTTAAAAACTCGTTTCCTTAATGGTAAAATTTGGACTATAATTGTTAGATTTAAATCGGATAGCAAATCCTATAGCTCATCATTTCCTTACTATAGGAAGGCATTATGCTCAGCACTTGACATAAAGGGTTAGGTGACGAAAGGACACAAAAGAATTTCTCATGTCCCAACACCATGCCTTTACTCCCACATTGTAGATAATCGATTTCCTCTGCCTGCCTACCTTCTGCCTTTCTTATTTTCTCTTTCTTCCTTCTCTCTGGATTGAAAATTTAATATGTCAGCTTTTAGGCATGATAGCAAAAATTGCAGCTCTGCCCTTTACCAGCTATGTAACCTTGGAGAAATCACTTAATCTCCTAAACCTCAATTTCCTCATCAGTAAATCAGAGATTAAAATGCATTCTTTGAAATATTATTGGGCAGACAAAAAATAATGAGTTTCTGGCAGACACTTGGCAATTAATAAATTGCAAATGACGTTTTCAATGGGAGGTGAAATGGAATTTTGGTAGTTAATATTTACCAGAGGACATCTGTGTTGTCTTTTTACTTTGCCTCAGTAATATAAAAGTTTATCATCAGAAGGGGAACAATTTGCCTACTTAACGTTCATAGCACATGCCGTGTGTAGAAACTACAAGGGAATTAAACATGCAATTCTTCAATAGTTGTATCCGAGGTGGGGGTTGGAGGAGAGGAGACATAAATAGCTTGAGAGGTACCCAGCACCTACAGTTCAGAAAACATCATTCTGTCACAATGGGCATTCTCTTCCTCCCTTGAGACAGCTTAAAATTTCCTCATACCAAACCGAATGGACTCCTAGATAGCCAGACACAGAGAAATTAGAGACATCGTCATGAGGATATGGAGAGAGAAACCCCTTAAGGTCCATTCATGTTACCACAATTGGAAGGATTTCCTTCTTTTTTATGGCTGAACAATATTCCATTGTATATATACACCACATCTTCTTTACCCATTCCTTCATCCATGGACACTTAGGTTGTTGCCATATCCTGGCTATTGTAAATAATGCTGCAATGAACATCAGGGTGCATATATGTTTTCAAGTTACTGTTCTCATTTTCCTCGGATAAATACTCATAAATGGAATTGCTGGATCATGTGGTAGTTCTACTTTTAATTTTTTGAGGAACCTCCATACTGTTTTCCATAGTGGCTACACCAGTTTGCGTTCCTACCAACAGTGCGCAAGGCTTTCCTTTTCTCCACATCTTCACCAACACTTGTTATTTCTTCTCTTTTTGGCGATGATCATTCTAATAGGTGTGAAGTGATATCTCACTATGGGTTTGATTTGCATTTCCCTGATGGTTAGTGATGTTGAGCACCTTTTCATGTGCCTGTTGGCCATCTGTATGTCTTCCTTGGAAAAACGTCTATTCAGATGGTCTGTCCATTTTTTAAATTAGATTGTTTTTTACTGAGTTGCATGAGTTCTTTATGTATTTTGGATAACAACCCCTTATCAGATATATGTCTTACAAATATTTGCTCCCATTTAGTAGGTTGTCTTTTGTGAGTGTTTAGATATATATATACACATATATATATATATAATTTTGAGCAGTGCTTGGCACAAAATAAGTGCTGCAGAGTTTTAGCAATTATTATAACAGGATTAATATATAATATGTTAATCAATATAATATAATTAATTATATATACAGCAATTATTGTAACTATATTATCATCAATTATATAATTACAATAATTGCTAGAATTCTGTAGCATTTATTCTGTGCCAGGCACTGCTCAAAGTGATTTATGCGTATCAACTAATTTAGTCCTCACATCAGCTATCACAGTAATTGTTATTATCATTCTAGTTTATAGATGATGGCACTGAAGCACAGTTGGGTTAATGAACTACCAAGGTCTACAACAAATAAGTGACAGAACTGAGATTCAGACCTGCATGGTCTTGCTCCAGAATCTATGCTGTAAACTCTCTCACGTACAGGAAGATATGTACGTAATTTTTTTCAATAAATGAACAAACATGAATGGAGGTTGCAGACGCAAGTATTTCTACTGTGGGGGCACCCTATTAACAATGTTTATAGCCTATTGCTCTAAAGGGAAAGCAAAGTTGTTCTCTCTTGGAGCTGACATAGATTTGCAGATAACTATTAAATCCCTACCAACTCTTACATGGACCTCCCGGCAGTTGCAGAAGCCGGCTGGTATTTGTTATTTTTTGTCATTTAAGCTAATCATACTGAAGTTAGACAATTATGTGATTAACATTATTCGTGGGAGTTTACTACATCTCAGACTACCCTCGCTGGGGCCAAGGTCTCCTTCCAAGACCTTCTTAAAGTTATATTGTTATTTTGAAACCTAAATTATGCCTCTGCATCAGACGAGCTGACATCCCTTTGCAATTTGGCCTTCATTTTCTCAATTCTAATGAAAGGGGAGAGTGGTATTATTCCAGCGGAAATATCTGAAAAGCTCCCTTCAGTTTGTTGAGTGGGTGGGTGAGAGAGGGAACAGGAGTCATGCGTCAGGTTTTGAAAGAAAATCCAGTTGTGCTTTTTGCTGCTCCCTCTGAGAGCTCTGGCACCACAGATCTTCATTTCCAAAGCTGGTGCTGTGTGGGCAGAAGGTTCAGCATATGATTCAACAGTGTGTGAAGATCGTATCAGAAACAAGGTCTGTCCAAGGCCTAAAATTCCTGCCAAGAGTTAAATATTGAAATAGTAATTTGTGGTCTCTCTTTAAACATTGTTTTCCCAGATACCAGTTGCACTTGAATTTCACATTATCTCTTGCAATTTTTCCTGTGAATTGTTTAAACAGCTAGGGTCAGGGAACTCTTGACTGGGATAAGGAGGAGGGGCTTCCATTCCAGGAAGACGCATTAATTTCTTCATTTAGCTCCTGACTCCAGGTCTCTCCAGTGAGGAGATATTAACCTGGTGAAATGTGTTTGAAGTGCATGATTGAGAATATTCAGTTCAGTATTTAACTGTGTCTCAGTTGCTGCCATGTTTGAAACAAACAAAAATGGTGTCTACATCAAGCAGGCTTTCGTGAGTGGTAAATAATAGAACGTGGAAAGTGGCTAACACAGTGCCTGGCATGGAGCAAATACTTTATAATAAGCCAGCTACTGTTACTGTTGTATTTCCAGATTCTAACTACTAATGATTATATTGACTCTACTGTCTGCTGTCCAAGTCTTAATGTGATGGAGTTCCTCATTTTGACGTCTAGACAATGGTGTTCTTTGGGCTTCTCAGAGATTATGTGGCAGAGGGGTGGGGGAAGAGAAGATACCTAGAAACAGGATCCTGCCAAAGACAGACCAATATGGGTAATGTCCTGCAGCCAGGCTCCCACACATCTCAGGAAGAAGGCAGGAATTTAAGGAGTATAGGACGCACAGCAACAGAGTGATGAAGTCAGGCATCTCCCCATGTCCAGTGCCAAAGTCATTAACAGTTCTCTTCATAAATGAGAGGAGAGTTAATACATAAGTTTCTAGACACAAGAAAGATGGTTGCCTCTTTCTTCATTATTGTTCTTAGTACTCTAGGGGTCCGGTTTCACGGGGCTGGCCCATCATGGCACTTTATAGTCTTCTGTGATATTTGTAAATTTATCTAAACCTTCTAGAAACTTTATGACCTATGTGGATTGAAAAATCAGTAATCTAACCACAGGCACTCATTGGGGGCTAATTCCAAGGCTGTCATTGCAGTTTAGGAAATGCAAGCGATGCTGTACCTTTTTCAGGACACTCCTCTCCGCTCTTTTTTCTGCTTTTCCTGCTGCCTTCCTCCTCCTCTCCAGCTTAATCCTCTCCCCAGTTTTTTTTTTAACCACAAAATCCAAACCACTATATTCAGGCTTTGGTCAAAGCATAATGAATATGGTTTCCATTTCTTTCCCAAAGGACTTTCACGTTAAAACCGTCAGTGTGTAGTAGCTTCTCCGTGCTTCTAACAAAGGGCTGTCAAGTTCACCATTTCCTGACAGAGAAAATGAAGTACCTAAATTAGGTAGTCAAGCCCAGCCAGGAAGTCCAGAGCTGGGAGTCAGTTTCTCACTGGGAAATTCCATACTTTAGTGCTGCCCATTAAAACCCTTCCTTCAGAAAAGCGTTCTGGCTGAAATTGCATTCCAAAGTATTCCATCTTGTCATCCAGACAGAGTGGTGTCTGTTTTAGGGTCGCCAAGCCACAGCCTGTATCTTCTGAAAGCATTCCTAAAGCATTTACATTGTTGATTTATTAGCTGATGTGTTAGAAATAGATTATTATACAAAATATGATGTGTGTCTCTGTGTGTGTGTGTGTCTGTGTCTCTGTGTTTCTGTGTATGTTTGACTCTCTATCCATGTCTATGTGCACATGTGTCTGTGTATGTGTGTGTCTCTCTGCGTCTCTGTTTGTGTGTGTCTGTGTCTTCTCGAACTAGATTTTAAACTTTCTCAATGACAGGAATTTTATACATTTCTTTTGCAGCTGCAGTAACACAGTGGAAAGTACATAGCAGATTCCAAACACATAGCTATTGATTATCAGTTGGTAGTCAATAGTAATGTATCTCCATATAGTTGGTGTTCATTAAGCATGCCGATCTCTTAATTTAAATATATATGTAGAGCCAGCCCTGGTGGCCTAGCGGTTAAAGTTCAGCATGCTCTGCTTTGGTGGCCTGGGTTCGGTTCCCTGGGGTCATAGCCACACCACTCCTCTGTCAGTAACCATGCTGTGACAGTGGCTCACATAGGAGAACCAGAAGGATCTACAGCTAGAAATATACAACTTTGCACTGGAGCTTTGGGGAGAAAAAAAAAAGAAAGGAAGATTGTCAACAGATGTTAGCTCAGGGCAAATCTTTCCCAGCAAAACAAATTTTAAAAGACAAGGAAGTATGTATGTATGTATTTATTTATTTATTGTGAGGAAGATTCACCCTGAGTTAATATCCATTGCCAATCCTCCTCTTTTTTCTTGAGGAAGATTAACCCTGAGCTAACATCTGTGCTAGTCTTCCTCTACTTTGTATGTGGACACCTGCACAGCATGGCTGATGAGTGCAGTAGGTCCACACCCGGGATCTGAACCCGTGAACCTTGGCTGCTGAAGTGGAGCATGCAGAACTTTAACCACTCAGCCACGGGGCTGGCCCCAACATGGAAGTATTTAAAAATATATATATGATATAATATAATAATATATATGTTTATTGTAGAAATCTCTTTAATTAGCCATTGAGCGCCGTTTTTGAAAATTGGATTTGCCATTGACAGACAGTGCCCACAATTTCGAGGTTTTCATTGCAGTCCTCGGAGGGCGGAACAGTTACGAGCTGTTTGCCTTTGGAGTCTCAGAGCCGGGTTTCAGTTCTTCCTGGTCACCGGCCCTCCTGAAGAGGAACGCCTCCCTTGGCAGGTGCCACACACTACGGCAGGCGGCTGGCTTCTCTCGGACACCAGAGCCGATTTCCTCGCTGTCCTTGGAAAGTCTGCTTCCACGACGCCGTGGCCGGGTTTCCCTCCCTAGATTATAGGACCAGCCTGCTGCCTATGGTCTAGGGTTGGAATACTCCTCTGGATGATTTAACCTAACACCAAACATGGGACAAACGGGTGAAATGCTATGATGTGTGCCTGATTTCTTGAAAAATTGGCTTATGGGGTTAAAAATAATTGAATGTTTTAGTTTGTTTTTGTGACTCAATAACTCAACTCCTGCCCTCCAAGTTTTGCAGGCATGGAGGGTGGGGCCAGGGAAGCGGGCCACCGTTTACAGCACTGAAGACCAGCGCACAGAGGCTGAGAGAGAGTGTGGAGAGGAGGCTGGCGGCTTCAGGGGATGTGAGAGTAGGCTGTGCCATCGCCTCTCCTGTCTGTAAGTGACTTTTTCTCAAGAAGCTGCTCCTTCGTTTGAGATGGAGTGTGACGCTCTCCACTTGGGAAACGACCCACCGCTCATTTCTCTGTGCTCACAAAAGCTGACCTTTAGTGTACTACCCCGGTCTTTTCCTAGGTGCAAGTGAATGACAAACCCTTGCACGCCACAAATGTGTCAAATATTGGGTTTATTTTGTCTTGACATGATAACATATATTGTAAAGTTTTCAAAAATTAAATTTTGGGTGTATACTTTAAAATGAAATAGAGCAAATAAACTTTGCTAATTTCTCCTAAAATCCAATGGCAAACAAGTTCTACTTATGTTACAGGCTGGTCCTGACTGCCAGTACCGCAGAAGGTGACTGTCTTTGGGGGTGGGGTCTTTAGAGAGGTGATAAAGTGAGGTCATAAGAGTGGGCCCTGATCCAACGTGACCGATGTCCTTATAAGAAGAGGAGATGAGGACACAGACACGCACAGAGGGGTGACCATGTGAGGACACAGAGAGAAGACGGCCGTCTGCAAGCCAAGGAGAGAGGCCTCAGGAGGAAGCAACCAATCAGTGTATGCCTACTGAATCTTGCAATTTCCTAAGTACACAGTCTCTTTTTCTCTTATCAGGCACAGAGTGTCTCCAGCTGAGTATCCTGAGATTTAACCTGGTGTTACTCTGGGATCCTGCCAAGGGGTTGGGCAGCTGGCTGGTGGGATTTTTGTTGCCTTGAGGGAGAGGGCCTCCTGCAGCCCCTGTCAGCACAGCAGGAGGGCTGGCTTTTAGTAGGAACATACCCACCACCTCTGCAAGCCCAGCAGGCCCACGCGCAGGGGCTGAGTCAACGTCACCAACCGTCCATCCAGATAGCCTGCCCCACGCTGCTGGATTCCAGGTGTGCCCAAGACCCTAACCTTCACAGAACAGACCTGCTCTGGCTGTGCCTTCTGGCACGTCTCTGGATACCTGTGCCCCTTACGTGCTCCAGCTGCTGCTCATGTGTTCCTGTCGTTCTTCTCTTTGCAAATTACCACAGGGGCTCTCTGGCCTCACACTTAGCCATTCACTTCTTGTTAACAGCCCTCAGTCTCTCATGTCCTTCTGCAACGAGTCAATACAACTTATCAGGAACCAGCAGACTCCTCTGTCTCTGTAGCCCTATGTTTTTCGAATGCCTGCATTGCCGTACCTGTCACAGCATTTCTCTCCACCAGGACATTTTTCCAGGTCACTGTAAACTGCATAGTTAGAATCTCCCTGTCACATGCACAAACCAGGATGGCATTCTCTTCCCCTGCATGAGGAGGCGGAGCCCATCCTATCTTACCTTGCAGGACCACTCCTGCTACCACTTGTGCTAGTCTGGGTCCTCAATGAAACAGATGCAAAGATGTGAATAAATATGCAAATAGTTTTTTAGAGGAAACACCTGTGATAGAAATCAGGGAGGGAAACAGAATGGGCTGGGAGAGGCGATGACTGCTGTGCAGTCCAACCTCAAGTGGAGAAGAGAGAAAGGATGCCTGGGTGGGAGCCTCCCTGAGCACTGTGCGCTTGATGACAGTCTGGCAGGACTGCCAGGGAGTCCTCACCTAAGTCAGCCATGTCTCCCAGGGATACGCCTGCCTCAGTTTCCCTGTGTGTTCAGTCATTGGCTGACAGCAGGGCACAGGATACATGGTTTCAGCAACGGATTTCAGAATCCATCTGCAGCTGGGGCCTTTGCTCTGCAGAGGGAGGTCTGCGAGGTGCTTCCTCATGTCTGCCCCAACCACCTGTGCGGGACAATGCTCTACATTTTGCCTCTAAAATGCTCACAATGCATTCACATTCAAAGCATGCAACGATGCTTTCTTGTGTTTAGACACTCAGATATTAGCAATTTGATGGTTAAAGGAGTGTCATTTTCTCAGTCACATTTTTCTAATTGATAAAATAATAACCAACCTTTAAGTAATCAGTAAAACTTACATAATTTAAACTAAAGGAATATGAAAACATTGCAAAAAAAAAGAAAGATAAAGAAAGAGACACAGATGGACGAGCAAGAGTATGAACTATATTTAAAGGCAGAGCAGTTAACATATGGGGCAAGTCACCCGACAATAAATTCTATTTGGTTAAAAAAATTCCAAAAAGTTTGCATCTGCTTACAAAAACGTGCTTTTGCACAATCTCTTGAAAGTAAACTTGTTTCTGTATTTTCTTATGAGGAATGAAGCACTAAATGGAAGTGGTACTCTGAAAAGCAATGAATAAAGCAAAAATTGTTTGTTGAGCTGTAAAATGTCTATTCTCAAACAGCTAAGGTGTCAGATTTAGCAAATACAAATACAGGACACCCAGTTAAAACTGAGTTTCAGAAAAACAACAAATCATGTTTTTGTGTAAGTATGGCTCACACAATGTTTAAACACGCAAAAAATAAAACGTTTGCTGTGTATTGAAATTCAAATCTAACTGGGCATGATGGATTTGATCCTGGAGCCCTGGCAGCAGCCAATGCCATCATGAGACATAAAGGCCAGCGAGATGCTCCCCCTGCGCTAATCTTCCCGGCCTCCATCTCCCCAGCCAACGTTGTGGAGAGACCATTTGAATCTCTCTCCATCTTGCTATAAAGAGGGCCTCCCAGGTAATTTTCGTGTTAGGATAGGTTTTATACAAGAATCTATCCTGAGGTGAAAAAAGCAAAAACGATGAAGGATGTGCCATGCCACTGACCAAGGGCAATGTGTATTTTAACGAGAGAAGTCATTATAATCTCATGGGTGATCAAAGGCTGTGGGTTCAAAGCAACAGGCTCATCCGGAAGGTGGTCCAGTGGAAACTCTTCCAACGCATCCCGGGTCCTGTGACATGGGTGGCTCCTACTCTATCGAGGTCCAGAGGGGAACAATGTGGCTTTGTGTTTCTCTTTACGTCAGTGGTTCTCAAACTTTTGGGTCTCATGACCCCTTTACACTCTGACAAATTATTGAGGACAACAAAGACCTTTTGCTTACATGAATTACCTTGATTGCCATTTACTATATTAGAATTAAAATTAGCATACTTACAAATGTTTATTGATTCATTTAAAATAGCAATAATAAAGCCATTTCATATCAATATAAACAAATTATCTTATGAAAAATAATATTTTCCAGAACAAAATAGTAAAAAGAGTGGTGTTGTTTTATATTTTTGCAAATACCTTTAATATCTGGCTTAATAGAAGATAGCCAGATTCTCAAATGTGCTTCTGCAGTCAATCTCTTGCAATACATTGCTTTGGTTGAAGAGTATGAAGAAAACCTGGCCTCATACAGTTATAAAATTAGAGAAGGGGGACTATTTTAATAAGTTTCTAAGAAAAGTGTGGCTGTTTTTCCTTGCTATTACACCAAAAAGGGACAAATGGTAATTTCTTAAAGGTTAGTTGCAATGTGGAAACTGAAATCATGTTAGTGAACTTTCGACAGTGTACTCATGAGACAAGAGCAAAAAAGACCAATGGCATCATAGTATTTTTACGGAAATAATGATGACTTCATAGACCTTCGTGAATCAGGGTCCTGAGGAACCCAGGGATTCCCACACCACCCTTTGAGAACCGCTGCCTCATGCCCAGATTAATAATGTCAACTTTCAAAAACTGAGAAGATGAAGAATGGGCAGAAGGACAATGACTTTTCTCTTTCAATGTATCTAGTAAGAACAGAGATGCTCTTCAGAGCATAGAGACCCGTATTCAAGGGCTCAGATTCTGCCTTCATGTGCCCATGTTCTCCGCACTCCATCAGCACCCTTCCTTTCAATTCCTCAGGCTCATCCTATATGACAGGGTTTTGGCTGGTGCTGTTCTATCTTTCTAGAACACTCCTCACAAATGCTCAGCTTCTCTACCAGCCCATTTGTGCATGCCTGTGAGCACCCTCATGCAAATACCCACATGCTCACACACACACAGACCTCCTCTCGGAAGAGGAAGACCTCATCTCTGTTGCATTGCTCTCACTCTTTATCTTAGATATTTAATCCGCTGGTGAGAATACAGAGAAAAGGCAGCACCGTCGCCCCTGACAGCCCACATTCTGTCTTGCCGTTTGTCCTGCCCGTTTCATTGTCTCCGTTTAAATACCACAGGTGTACCATATCCGGGGCTTCCCAGAGGACAGTGATGGCAATGAGAGCACTACTACATCAGGCTCCTGGTGCGTTTTGACCCTTAGCTTTCACAACTGTCTCAAAGAGGGGAGGTGACCACTGGTTCCTGCCATGTAGGCCCTTACCTTGGTGCTGTCCCCTCTGGAGGGAAGATGTGCATTGGAGCCCTGCCTGAGGGCCCCAGGCCCACGGAGGGCAGGGCAGCCAGTGTGAAGTTTGTTCAAGGCCCAGAGAAACAATGGCGGAGCCAGGATCCTTCACTTTCCGTCTGGATGTTTTTTATGGGAGAACCATGCGTTGGTTTTGGACAAGTGCCCAGCCTATAGCAGTGACAAGTAGAAATGGCAAGCAATAGGATACATTACAGTATATGAGGAAGCCATTTCGTGTAAACCTAATTTGGCTTGACTTTGTTTATCCAAAAGGGCCTGACATGGCCAGTGAGCACGCATTGTATATCTGCTTTAAACATTTACTATGGCAAAAACAAAAGACCTTAAGAAAAAGATGCAACTTCCCCCCACATTGGCATTTCCTTAAGGATAAGCATCTTTCCCTAGGCTAGGAACTGATTGCTGTGCTCACCTTTGACCACCCAGCTCACCTGGGACCACCCAGCTCGAGACAACGGACCTGCCACCCTGCTGTGTCCACCGAAACAGCAGACCTACCTGCTGTGTCCATCAATCGCTGTGCCAACAGAGCAGTCTCGCGACTATTGTGAAAGGGACATTTCAATCCTATGTGAAACATCCCCTTTGGGGGTATAGAACCACTCTGTGCACCCCACTTCTTCGGTGCCCTTTCTCCCTTCCCTGGGTGTGGACCTACACCACTTGTCTGTCAGTGGCCAAGCTATGGCGGCAGCTCACATACAAAAAGAGGAAGGTTGTAGCAGGTGTTAGCTCAGGGCAAATCTTTCTCAGTGAGAAAAAAAAAAAAAGGGTGGCACCTGAACTGGCAACATCAGCATCACCCCAAAACTTGTTAGAAATACAAATTTTTGGACATCACCCAAGAATCAGAAACTCTGGGAGCAGAGTCAAGAAATCTGTTAAACGAGCCTTTCAGGTGATTCTGATGTGAATGTTTGACCTAAATCACTGAAACCACTGGATTAAAACAAAAATAAACAAGACAGAAAAGGAGATTAGTGTCAGCAGGAAAGATAGGCACTCCGAACGATGATCGCTCTTGAACATTTTGGGGGCATTATTAGTTTCCCAGATAAGGTCTAGAACACAGCCGATTCCTGAGGGAACATGGGGCCCACGAGCTCTGGTAGGGAAGGGAGTGAGGAGTGGATGCTTCTGAGCAAGGACTCCATGATTTCCTCATTCTCCATGTTTGGACGGGGCCTTGAGGTAGATCTCGGACACGGTCCCAGTTTCCCCCTCTCTTCCTTCTTCTGGGGATCCTTGAATACTGCAAACAGTTCAGACAGTTCTGTCTCTTCTGTTCTTCCCACCTGCTCTCCCAACTGCCTATAGCCCTGGGCTCAAGTGGAGATGCTCTCTGGCTTGAGGGACATTAAAATGACTCTCAGACAGGGCCTGGAAACTGTTCCCAAGCCCAAGGAGCTGAGGGATCACCAAGATCCAAGATTCCAAGTGACGTGGAACTGAGCAGTCCTTTCTGTTTCTCTCTTCTGTTCACCAGAGAAAAATTCAGACGATCTTAGAAATATTCTAAGGATATTCTTAGAAATAATCGCCTACACTGACACATTGCTTTTTAAATGTATGGCTCGCCACAAAGCTATTAGAAGTAAGGGACATTGCCGCTGCGTAAAACACGGTGCACCTTACAAGTATACAAGGTGTAATTTACGGGAGTCCAGCTGGACTTGCCATCCTCACGACCAGAGCCCAGGCCCATAGCTCTTCTTCAGATGTCTTTTGTATCAAAAGTTCCTTTTTCGAAAGCAAATACCTTGGAGTGGAAAATTAAGAGCAAGGCTGTGCATCAGTGACTAACACGGACATTAGCCCTTCCTTGGATGTAGGGCATAAAAGTCACAGGAAATTCGATGGTTTTCCAGAAAGGGTAACGTGTCCATTAAGCACCCATTAGCACCTTAGTTGGAATAAATTACATCTTAGTTAACAGCACCAGCTGAGGGAAGCCACTACCGGGGAAAGTGGGGAGACGGGAGGAGGGTGTGAAGAACAGAGCTGGATCTCTCGCTGCCAATGAGAATCTGAAACAGAAAACAGTGCACTGCGTCTCTGCACCTCTGCACCTTGATGTTTCTCAATTCCCTTTAATTCCCAAGAATAGTAGGAATTTTGAATTGACAAAGCACTTGAATTTCTGATCCCCAAAATAATTTTTAAACATGGCTTTTTGATCACTGTACAGATAACCATCCACAAGCGTTTATTAAGCAACTACTGTATTCTAGGCCCAGCGTTTTGCAGAGCTGTCTCCAGACTTTGGCCACTGGGCGGTCTACCAGAGACCTGTCCTGTGACGGGTACAAAAAGCAAGAGGGGGAAGTGAGCTGTCACCATGGCCCGTGGGGTAGGAGGACGCAGCCTCGCAGCCATGTAGTGAACCCACCAGCCCTCCCTGAGAGCCTGCCCGTGTCCACACCTGCCCCGCCCTCTGGCTGCCGTGAACATTTTGCTGTCACTCGGAGCAGGCTGGAGGGGGAGGCAGAGACCTGACAGGGCTCTTGGAGGAGGCAGCAGGCACCTGGCGCTTACTGGGAGGTCATTCATAGGCCCAGCCTGTGAATCTTCCCTGGTCACTGAACCGTGCAGAGGCAGGCGTCAGGGAGCAGATGCTTCCAATTCAAAGGCAGAAGCGTGTGGAAGAAGTGAGTGTGAGAAGCGGCTCTGCCTGCAGGAGGAGTAGGCGGCCGGGTCTAGAGCCGCCTTTCACTTTGAGTCGTGCATCTCTGGAAGCTGGAAACACTGCCTGAGAACACAGACTCAACATCCTGGGAAGAGAACAGGCGGGAGCTGAGCAGGGCGTCTGAGCGCCGAGCCCACATCCTGGCTTCTGCTCTGGGTGAGGGATGGGGAGGGATGGGTGCAGAGACTCCCCTATAATTAAAACAGCAAAGCAGAAGTCCAGTCGCATGAATTAAGGGAGATTAGTGAGTTAAGCGTGCCCAGGATTCATCAAAGGCATCATGAATCAGAAGTCTTCGAAAGCAGCAGCATTGACTGACTTTGTATTTTCTGGTGGGACTGAAGCTCCTATGGTCCTCCCTGTTTTCCTTGGCCATAGAGGCTGACCTACGATTTGGACTGAGCTGGACTTTAGGTGATTACATGTCAGGTATCACATTTCTGGGCTGGAAAAGGCAGGTTTAACATATAAACGACCAAAGAACGACCATCCTGCTGGGACATCCCGGGATGCCCAAATATCCTGAGTCTGTGTTGGGGTCCAGAGGGACGTTCTTTGTAAGATCTTGGGGGGTGACCCTTCTGGACAGTCACCCTTCTAGACATGCATGAAATGATATGCGTGGAGGCTCTGCTATATGTTTGCTTTTTTATTTAGTTTGGACCAAGAGAGTGGCTTCAGGAGGAGCACCTTGAAGATAAACGGAGAGAGGGTAGCAGAGAGCTGACAGGCCAGAGACACAGAGCGTGGGAAGCGATATATCAAAGGGACCCACAGAGCAAGGGCCTTCTAACTTAACGAGGGCGGAAGGAGTAGAACCAGAAACTGTTGTAGGAGACGCGGTAACCTGGGTCCCGAAGGAGCACTGCTTACGCCTAAGTGTGGACCAGATTGGGAAACAGGACTCTTTTCTAGTTTGCTGAGGAAGCCAGGCTGAGCTCTGCCTGCCCAAGGTCCAGGGACGCGGGGGGGCCCTCCTGAGATAGCCCTTTGGAACTAAAGCTCATGCTACCTGGTTGGGCTGGTCAGCAGGCCCAGGATGAGCTCCTTGAAAGCGTTCGTGAGCAGAGAAGCCTGGGCAGAGGAGGCACGGTACGGTTAATGTATTGCTATAGAATGGGAAAGACTTGGTTCATATGAAAAAGATCTTGGAAATAAAGCTGATCACAAGCTCAGTCTGACCCAATAATGTGACTTGGTTACCATAAATATAAATACATTTCGGTCTTGGGCGACCACATTACCCATAAGAATATAGATAAAATTTGAGATTTGTTTCCAACTGCCACATTTTGCGGGAAGCACTGCACACATTGGGTTTTTAGAGGCGAAGGTGGCATGGTTTAGAAGTCTGGAATCCATACCACAGAGCATGTAGATGAAGAATCTGGAGATATTTCATCTAGCAAAGAAATATATGGAAATGAGGGAAAAAATGTTAGCTGTCTTCATCTCTTTAGAGGCTGAACATGGAATAGGAATTAAACACACTATAGAAGTCCAGAAAGGAAAATGAAAACCAATGGACAATATTAACAGGAAGGCATATTCTGGGTCAGTGGGTAGACGTGTTAAAGTGGCCTGAACTCCCTGCGGAGCAGAGAGCTGTCCATGAGTGGAGACGTTCTGACAGAAGTGACTGCCCGTTAGCAATCCCGGCCAGGAGACTCTTTTTGTTTTTCTTTGATTGGGAATTTGGACCCCACTTTAAGGCTCCTTCAAAATCTCTGCTCTGTAGTACGATGTTTCAATAATTAGGAGGTTTACTCTCTCTCTGTGCAGTCAGAAGTAGAAACTCCTGCGTGGTCATGCTGCTGCCCAGGGCTTTCCCGGGGGGCAAGCACAGGCACTGATCTGAGGAGGTGCACTCGGGAGGCCCGTCACCACATCGCATGAACACAGTGAACGAGTGGCTCATCCTACGGCATAGCTTACGTCACGCCGCTCACAATATCATAGTCTGCATTGTAAAGAGTGTGACTCAGCAGTTTGCTTGCAATTATGAATATGCCACAATTTATGTGAAAACACTGTAAATTGCAAAGTGTGCCATAGATGCAATGGCTGACAAATTAATGTGCTTTTATTTTTTTTAAAGGTATACTTTTTGGGGAGGAAGAGTGGCCCTGAACTAACATCTACTGCCAATCTTCCTCTTTTTTTTTCTCTCCAAAGCCTCAGTACAGAGTTAGATATCCTAGTTGTAAGTTATTCTAGGTCTTCTATGTGGGACGCCTCCACAGCATGGGTTGATGAGAAGTGTGTAGGTCCGTGCCTGGGATGCGAACCTGTGAACCCCAGGCCACCAAAGCGCAGAGTGCAAACTTAACCACTCGGCCATGTGGCCAGCCCCTGTGCTGTCTTTTAAAAGCAACTACTTGAAAGTACTGTGTCTTAAAATCTAAATGTGATATTTAGAATATGTAACATAAATAATATATTACATTGTTATAAATAATCTAGAGTTATTTATAATATTTATAATATAAAAATTCAGTTGTATAGTTTGAAATTTCCATAACCTTACATCCTAGAAGTAATAATAAACAGATTGGGTGATAGACTAAGAACTTAGAAAGAGTTCATTTAATTAAAATAGTGGATTAAATCAATAGTGATTTTTAAAATAAGGATTAATTAAAGCTTTTGCACTTAAATTCAAAAAATCAACTGCACAAAAATAGAATCAGTAGTCGTAGTTCCTGTGACAGACACCTAGCTGAGGTGCCTAAGTCTAAGCCCAACCTGACCCATCCGTGTAACATGAATGTTAAAACGGCACCCTAATCTTAGGCAGACCACTAAAATTTCTTTTGACTTTTTATTTTGAAATAATTCTTAAACTAGTAGAGAAGTTTCAAAGATAGTACAAGTTCCCGTATACTCTTCACCCAGCACGCCTGGGGTCAGCGTCTCCGATAGCCATGATACAATTGTCAAACTAGGAAGTTAACAATGGTATGTTACTAACTAAACTAGGGACTTTGTTCCATTTTATCAGCTTTTCCACTAATGTGTTTATTCTAATCCAGGATCCAATCCAGGATCTTACAGCAGCTAGTTCTTATGTCCCCATAATTGTCTCCCATTTGACAGATCCTCTGCTTTTCTTTCATAGCCTTGACACTTTTAAGAATAGTGGTCATGTACTACAAATAATGTCCCTGAATTTGGGTTTGTGTGATTCTTTTTTTCATCATTAGATGGAGGTTATAGTTTTTGGGGGGAAGTGTCACAAAGGGGCCATTACTGTGATGGGCTTAATATATGCATCATATTAGGGCTGTATGATGTCGGCGTATCTTATTACTAAGTAAGTAACCAAGGTGACCACTTAGTAATGGGTTATCTGCCAGGTTACTCCACTGGAAAGGTATTGTATTTCCCTTTGCAACTAATAAGCATTTTGGGGAGATAATTTGAAACTGCAAATATCCTATTTCACCCTAAACTTCTGCTCACTAATTTTAGCATTCATCAGGGGATCCTGCAGGTGGCCGTTGTCACTCCTGTGTTCTAACGGTGGTATGTCCCTCCTTTCTTCCTTGTCAATTGAAATTCTTCTATAAGGAAGAGTTTTCCTTTCTTCTTTGTTTATTTATTTATTCCATCATTTATTTATGTCAGTATGGACTCATGAATGTTTATTTTATACTTTTGGTTATAATTGAATACTATCAGTGTTTATTTTCTTTATAGTGTCATCATTGGTAGCTCTTTCAAGTCTGTTTCTGTGACCTTTTGACAAGCTTTTATCTTTTTTTTCACTTTCTTACTTTTTGACCTCACAAGATATTCCAAGTCCATCTTGTAATGTTTTGGTAGATATTTTTATGTTGATATCTCATATGGATATTGGGGCTCACGTTCTCAAGTCCACATTTTAGGAGGAATATTGCATTCATTTGAGATTTTCAGAAGGCGGCAACTAGAATGACATCAAGAGCATAAAAATGCCCCAGACCTTAGTCTACTTGGCATTTTCATTTGGAGGTTTCATTTCACAATGGAGGTTTGTACCATCTAGATGGAGTGCGGAAAAGGGAAATTACCAGTAGGTCAACTTAAGGTCACTTTCATGGTAGAGTTTCACTTCTGAAGTGGCAGTGAGGTACAGGTAAGAAAGCTTCAGAGAAGAGAAAGGAAGAGAATTTGGAAAAAGACTGCAAGCAAACCTTTTTGCACTGGCAAGATTACATTTTGAGATGAGTGGACAAGTGGAGGAAAGAGCACAAGGTGTAGGATCAAGGGTGAGAAGCTTACAAGCTGGAAAGCCATCACACGTCCCCAAAGAAGAATGGTCAAAACTCCTTCCAAAGAGACAACTTAGAAAATAAGTGTCGATCTACAAAACCAGGCTGGCTTCTCCCAAAAGCACAAGACATGGGCTGTTCCTTCCAGGTGATTCTCCTAGGGAGAATATCTTGATGGATTGAGCAATTTCCTTTTAAATACACAGAAAGCCACATCTGCTCATATATTTTTCTGAATGTTTTCTGTTCTCGCAGTAAAGAAGTGAAGGCATTGTGGCAGGGAGGGGCAGAATGTATCTAAAATTACTTCATGCTTTCTCAGAAACATTAAAAAGATATTTAAATTATACAACATAAAACTTATTTGTAGTGATTTTATTCATGTTTTCCAAATACAATAAACTCTAGTTTATGGGGCATTCTATCAAGTGGAAGCCTATTTACTGGTAGTTTAGGGCTTCTGTAGTACCAGCAACAACAAAAACAAAACAAAAATAAAACATGATTTCATAGCTTCTCTTGATATGAACCTTGATATTCAAAAGTAGAATATATGGAGGAAAGAGTCTCCCTATAATCTTAGTGTTGAGTGTTCTCTGTCTCCGATTTGCTTAAACTTGATCATCTATGCATTACCACAATGTTTATTCAAATAAAACATCCAGTTGCTCCACTCTGCAAATCTGACAGAGGAAACGCAGCGAATATCTCTTCTTCAAGCTACGGGTTCGGATATGTAAGACTTCAGAAATACAACTTCAATTCACTGATATTTCTCAGGCTAATATTTCTCTTCCTTGAAGCAATGATTCTCTACGAACCATCATACATTTTTCAAAATAATATCTTATGTCTGTGGTATAACCAACTCACTCCCTTGAAATTCACGAAGATAAAGTTCATGTGTGGGAAGCATTCATTTGCTTTTTAAAACTTTCCTCTTCCCATATAGAAGAATTTCCTTGTCTGGTTATTAAAGAAAGAGGTGCTCTACCTTGCCGTACTGAATATTTGGCAGGCTTCAAGCTGGAGATAGTTTATATATGATCTTTCCCAACATTTATCAAACTACATCTTCCTGAAATGCAAATGTCACTGTCTATCTGTGAGTCCTTATCAATATGGTCACTCCCTGCCTTTCAAATCCCATCTTTCAGCACTCGCCCCAGCTCTTCTTATGTTCCAGCACTTTCAATGTTTTACGGTTACGCGGTACACGCTTCCTCACACGCTGTCGTTCCTCTGGAATGACGTTTCCTCCGAATCACCCCCTGCCCACTTTCCTATCGGTTTAATTTGTCTTTATTCTTCAAACCTTAGCCCCAAAGTAAACTTCATTAGTTTGGTTACAATGCCATTTCCTTGTTACCATAGCACCCTGTGCATACCTCTATTAGAGAAACTATGACACTTAATTGTTATTATTGATATGCTAGACTGCAAGCCACTGAAGGCCGGGACTCGTGCCCCATTCATCCTATAACATCATGGACTACATACCAGACTGAAGCCCAGCACCTAGAAGGCACTCGGGGCATGCTTGGTATTGTTGTCATACCCAGATTATTAAAGAATGGTACTGGGGGCTTTCCTGGGAAAACATTTCACCCAGAAAATGTCTTATAAAATTGTATATCGGGCAATTAAGCCATTGGTGTCTTCATTCCTTTTCTCCAATATTTCATCATGAAAATATCATACAATAAAGTTGAAAGAATTATACATGGAATATCCATTTACCCATAACCTAGATTCTACCCATAACCTAGATTCTACCATTATTATACTCATCTTACCACATGTTTATCTAATCATTCCTCTGTCTATTCATCAACTCATCTTTTAATTGATGCGTTTTATAATAAACCGCCAACATCAGTACACCCCCCCCAAATACTGCAATGTGCATATTACTAACTAGAATTCAAGATTTATTTTTCCCACTGAGGCAAAATGTACATATAATAACATGTATAAATAGTAATAGTACATTCTCTGTTTTCAAAAATACGTGCACTTAAATGATGTAGAATATTACTATCAAGATACAGAACGTTATTGTCATCCTATAAAGTTCCTTCCTGTCCCTCCCAGTCAATATCCGCCCCTTCTACCTGACACAACCAATATTTTTATTTTTTTCACCAGAGATTAGTTTCATCTGTTCTGCAACTTCACATAAACGAAATCATATGGGATGTTCTTATTTGTGGAAGGCTTTCTTCACTCAGCACTGTGTTTCTGGGATTCTTCCATCGTGTTAGCGTGTCAGCCATCTATTCCTCTTTATTCTTAAGTACTATTCCATCATGGGACTACAGCTTGGTTTGTTCGTCCATTCTCCTACTGATGGCCACTTGGGCTGTTTCCAGGCTTGGATTTTTTACAACTCTTTGAGTAGATAAATGTTTTCATTTCTCTTGGGGAAATACCTAAGAAGTTCTGTGTTGTTAGGCAAGAGTATATTTAAATTTATAAGAAAATACCAGACTTTTTCAAAGGGATTGTACCAAACCCACCGACAGTGTTGAAGAATTATAATTGTCTATTGTCTCATCAGCATTTAGTATCGTCAGACTTTTTATTTTAACCATTCTGGTGGGTGTGGCCTCCACCTTTTAAAATGCCTGGGATCTGTTAACAACCCACCTCAATGTCTAGAAAGTTCACATTTCCACATCTACCTCTAATTTCAAATTGTTAATGTTTCATTTTAAGTTATTTTATTACCCAACTATTTTCTTCAGAAGAAAAGTTTTTATAATGACAAACTCATTATTAACTAAATATTTGAAAATGTCATAAGATTTGCTGTGAAGAGTCAAGTACAAAACTTGGAAAGGACGCACAATATCCAAGAGGAGCAGATTCGCAGTAAGCAACAGGAGAACTGCTGCAGGACTGTCACATGCGTTGTGGCTTTACTGCTCCAACTTCATAGAGATGACCAAAGGGAAGAGTTGCCCCCTCTGTCTCAGGACAGAATGGAGGGGAAATGTAGGCCTTGGCACCCGGGGTCCTGGCTGTGAGAACTGACTCTTCTTCCTCCCACCTCTGCAACCTCGAGCAAGTTATTTAAACTGCCAGTGCTTCAGGGTCTTCATCTGTGAAATAGTTATAATAATAGTACCTACCTCATAGGATTGCTCTTAGGATTAAATGAACTACTGCATGTAAATGCACATAAAACAAGACCTAGAATATTCCATGGCTGTAGTGGATGCTGCGTTGTGCTCCCCAGATCCTAGTCCCTCCACCTTACCCCTTCAGCTGCCAAGAGTATTATTTGCAGAGTGAAGTAGTTAAAATCTCTGCAATTGTCCTTGATCAAAGGAAGCTGCCTGCCCCCAGGTGACTCTGCCTCCGTGGGGACAGCCTAATCCAATGACTGGTCCACGTAGGGGTACAAAGACCTGGCCAGCTTGCCTCAATTTGGAGCATCTCTTAACAGCTAGCCCAGCTCCAGAGCTTCCCTGTATGCTTTCACATACATTCCCTTTATTCCATCTTTTCTTCTGCACTTTAGTTCAACCCTTAACCAGCTCTTGCCAAGGTTAATTTAAAAAGCCTCCTAGCTCATTTCATTGTATCCAGGTCCGATCCCTTCTAATCCAAATTCTCCTCTTTTGCTACGATGATCTTTTCTAAAATGCCAGTCTAATCATGTCAGCTTCCTGGTGGGAATCATTTAAGGCATCCTCATTGTCTTCAGAGTAGAGTCCCGAACTCTCAGCACAGCATAGAAAGCCCTTCGAGATCTAGTCAACGTCTACCTATGTTGGTTTAATTCTTGCCCGTCCCCTATCAATGCTCCCCCTCTATACTGCAGCCACGAGCACCCATGTGATGTCCTGGTTCACGCTGTGCTTCCTAAGTTACCGTGTTTACACACACGGCTTCCTCAGCCTGGAATGTGTGCCTCCAACCCATGTCCTTTCTACCCAGCTGCCCTCCTACAAGACTGCAGACTCAGCCCACATAGCTCCTAGCTTCGGAAGCGTCCCTGACACAGCTGCACTCCAGCCAACTCTTCCTCCCCTGCGTTTCCATTGCATTCGATAGCATCTTCTGACAGAGGACCTAGCACGCAGTGTTGCAAGTGTCTGTTTACCTATTTATCTTCCCTGTTGATATTTAGATAAGCTGTAGGTAGAGATCTCTTATCTCTTAATCCTCAGAACTGTCAGAATGTCTAGGAACATAGAACATATATTTAGTACGTACATGTTGAAATACTATTTTTACATGAAGTGAATGCACTTGTAGAGCTCCAGAACACTTACATTCCACACAAATGACAGTATTGAAAAGGGTCTTCTACAAAGGCAACACTGCATGGTGAAAACAGCGTTTGGAGTCCAACTTACCTGGGTCCCCGTCCATACTTAGCCTCTTAAGAGCGATGCCCTGTGAGGGAAATTGCTCCAGCGCTCTCAGTCTGTGTCCTCACTTGGAACACAGAGATAATTCTACTTGAGTTGCACAGATTCAAAATAATATGGTAAAATAGTTATTAGACAGCATCTGGTTTAGTATTTGCCAAAAACTTCACAGGCTCGCTCCTTAATAACTAGAAAAGCTAATGTTTACTGAGGACTCAGTATGGTTCAGGCATTGTGTTAAGCCCTTGAAATATGCTATTTTACTCAATCCTCACAGAATCTATCTGTGGCAAACACTAATATTGTCAAAATGGTTTTTATTTTCCCAAATTCCAGTCATATGGTAGGATTCTACTCCTGGCCCCATTGTGGTAGGTGTGACAAGTCTTGGTCAATGAGTCATGATTACATCACTGAAACATTTGAGTACAGGCTGAAACATTTAATCACTGATATGAAATTCTCCTCCAAGATTTTCCTGTCTGTGTAGCCTGAAGATAAAAGTGACCAAGGTGGTAGCTGCTCCATTAATGCGGCTTCCCGAGTGACTACGATGAGTTGTCTCCCCTCCTGACCCACCACGGACATATAGCATGAATGAAGACTAAAACTGCCTTTTAACCTAGTGAGCAGTTTGATTTTTTTTTCCCGCAGGATTCTTAGCCTGTCCCGACTGATACACCACTTCACTGCTTGCGTTGTTCCCTCCATTTATTTGTCAGGCGGAGAAACTGAGACTTAGAATGTTAATTTTCCCAATTTACCTGGCTTGTCAGGGATAGAGTTTGGTTCCTGTCATTTTCGCTTTGCCTACCTATGAAATCTCAGGCTCCTCCTCTCCACACCGACCAAAATTCTACTGCCTTATAAGCAAGGTCTAGTCTAACACTCAGTTCCAGGAAGTTAGGGTTCTTCAAATGGATTTTCAATCATCTCTCAATTCTCTCAATTTTATTTAATTTATTGTATTTGCCACATCAGCTAACAATCCATTGTATATCCTCTTGTGTTGTTTTTGTAATGTTTCCATGAGAGCACTATAACTTTACAGAAAATGTGAGCCTCTTAAGAGGGCTGTGCCTTCTGCTTTTTAGTAGCCACTCCATTCACCCCAGCAGCCAATGCAACTGTAGTTCCATATCATTTTGAATAAATACAAGAAAAGATATTTTTGCTCAGAGATTAACTTCTTAACAAAATATTGTTTCATTTCTGATCCATACTCGAAGCTAGAGGTTTTCAATTTGGCCTAACATCAATTCTTTTCCTGCTTTTGTCTTCAAAGAGATGGTGACAGTAAGGTTTGAAATTCAGTGCTTTATTTTTCCTGAAGTTGCAATTGCCGTGAAACCTCTTTTTCCAAGAGGGATCTGACAGCTTGTCATATATTTACATTGAATTAAAGGGGATGAAAAAGTTAAAGGAATAGTGTTCCAGCTTTTCGCCAAGTCCCTGTGGAGAGTTTTTTATGGGAGACAGTTTGAAGGAGGGCAACGTGACTAATGAGTCTCTACCCGTATGCTCATAAAGATTTACACACCAGGCTTAGTGCTATCATTGACCAATCAAGTTGTCCAACTGCTCCCACCCATTTTATAAAAGTCAATAATGTCCCAGCTGCCGCACTGATGTGAAAATAAAACCTGATTTACGCAGAAGGTTGGCTTCTTAATACCAGTCATTCAGCTCTATTTTCCTCGTATATATTGGTAGGAGTGGTGAAAAAGGTTCAGTGCAGCCTAAGAGCACCTCAAACAACCTAACAGCTGCAATGAGGTCTTGGTGCGGCTGTATCGCCACCCTCTGTTACTGGGACCTGCAGCATCCACACAAATGGGACCTTATGAAGGCCTGGCCGGGGCCACGGTCAACCAGTAGTTTATCTTGGAGCAATTCACCTAATATTTCCAAGTTTAAGCATTGAATAATGAGTCTTTTATCTACACAGATTTTTCTTTAAGGCAGCTAAAGAAATAAAGGTCATACAGGCTAATGGGAAGAAGTAAAATCATCTTTTCCTTTTTTTTTCCTTTTTTCCCAAAGCCCCCCGGTTTAGTTGTGGGTCCTTCTAGTCGTGGCATGTGGGATGCCACCTCAGCATGGCCTGACGAGCGGTGCCATGTCCACGCCCAGGATTCGAACCAGTGAAACCCTGGGCCGCTGAAGCGAAGCGCACAAACTTAACTACTCAGCCACGGGGCTGGCCCCAGAAGTAAAATCATCCTTCTTTGCAGATGACATGATCATTCCTGTACAAAATACTCAAGAAGTTACAGAATACTCCTAGAAGTAAGGAATAATTTTAGTAAGGTTGTAGAGTGCAATGTCAATATTCAAGAATCAATTGTATTTTTATAATAACAACATTTCCAATATTTACAATAGCATTTAAATGCTATTGTATATTTATAATAGCATTAAAAATGTGAAATAACTAGAGATAAATGTAACAAAGTATTTGCAATAGCTGTACAATCTAAATTACAAAACACTGCTGAGAAATATTAAAGCAGACCCAAATAAATGAAGAGAAATACACTATTCATGAAGTGACAGATTCAACACTGTTAAGACGCCAGTTCGACCCAAACCGATCTATAGATACAAGGCAATTCCGCCCCAAACCCCAGCAGGCTTATTTGTAGAAACTGGCAAGATCTTTCTAAAATTTATTTGGAAATAAAAACAGTTAGAATAGCCAGAATAATTTTGAAGAAGAAGAAGAAAGTTGGAGAACACTATTTGATTTATAAACTTACTTTGAAGCTATACTATCGAGACCATATGGAATTGGTATTAAGGACAGACATATGGATCAAGGAAACAGAACAGACCAGAAATAGATCCACATACATACAGCCAACGGATTTTCAACAAAGGTGCCAAGGCAACCAATGTGGAAAAGATGGAGAAGAAGGTAATTCAAGGCAAGGTGGAACCCTCAGCACAAGAGAAGGCAGTCATGAAAATGAGTCCCCCTTTTCTCTCACACACACTTCCCCTAATAAAATCCTTGCTTCTCAGAGGATACAGACTACTCCAGCTCCGAAAACTCTCTCCAGGAGAATAATTTAAAAAGGAAAGAAGCAAGAGAGCAATTCAAATAGAAGAACTCCACCCTGGGTTCTACTTTCCTGCCTCAAGCCATAGATGGTAAGGGTCTTAGCCATGCCCTTGATTAGGCTGCTTCACTAAAGCCAGGGCTGGTCTCACTCTGGGGCCAGCACGAAGCTGCCTTGGCTTTGTGATCTGGGGACAAATTAACAGTATTTTTTTTAATATGTCATGCAAAGGAATGGAGAGGAAAATGCATCCTTAGACATTCCAGAGTCATTATTAGGGAGCATCAGCTGAGAGGAGACACCACTGGCTTTGGTTTACGTGGTTGGTTTTGGAGTTGCCAAGAGGTAGTGTGGGGAGTGTGGGAGGTGGAAGGGGGACTGCACACTAACACAAGAAGGGAGTGCAGAATTGGAGGGATTGTTGAGGGTCAGCCTGTGCTATCAAGTAGCACACCTCCCTTAAGACCAACAGGATGAAGAGAAAAGCTGAAGGATACTATTTCTGGCTCTTTGGAAGTTAGTGCATGCAGTCCCTGGAAGATGAAGATAGGATGCTGTATTAGTCAGGGTTTTCCACAGAAACAGGACCAATAGCATGGGTGTATATAGAGAAAGAGATTTGTTGATAGAAGGAATTGGCTTATGGGATTCTGGAGGCTGACAAGTCCCAAGATCTGCAGGGCAAGTCTGAAAACTGGAGACCCAGGAGAGCCGACGCTGTAGCTCCAGCTCGAGGGTGTGGAGGCTTGCGACCCAGGAAGAGCTGCAGGAAAAAGCTGGTGCTTCTGTTCAAAGACAGCCAGGCAGGAGGAATTCTTTCATACTTGTGTGTGTCAGCATTTTTGTTCTATTCTAGCCCTCAACCAATTGGATGAGGCCCACCCACATCAGGGAGGGCAACCTGCTTTACTCAGTCTACTGATCCAAATGTTGACCTAATCCAGAAACACCCTCACAGACACATTCAGAATAACGTTTGACCAAATATCTAGGCACCTGATGGCCTAGTCAAATTGACTCATAAAGTGACCCTCACAGATGTTTGGGGTTATCGGTACTGACCACATATTCTGAAACACAGTTAGGTGAGTGGACCCCTTAAAGTGAGAGCTTAATTTAAAACTCTCCAGCTCTATGTAGAGATTTTACACAGGGAGAAAAAAAAGGAAACTAAGTATCTTTACTGTTTGATGCTCATGTGAGAAGAAGTGTCATGCCCCAGAAGGGACTTCCAAATTCCCACACCAAAACCCGGGGAGCAGGAGGGGTGCAGACCTACCCAACTGTGATTTCTGGACCCTGACTGGGGCCTGGCCATCACATGTACACCGGGTGAGGGAGCCAAAGAAGAGCTCATGCGTGAAGGGGGAAGAGGAAATGGTTATTTCATGAATCTTTAAACACTTACAGCTTCATTAAGTTCCTTTCTCACCCGCCTCCACAGTTGAGTCACCCTTCATGGGTGAGAAATTATGTTTGTTTTAATGAGAATCTCTTCTGTCTGTGCTGATTTCCTGGGACTGGATGATGGCAGGAGTCCTATAAAATACTGAATTCTGTGGGCTTGACATCATTAGGATGATCTAAATACTTCTCTCCTTCAAGGGCCAAGCTCGAGTCTAACTTCTTCGAGGAAACCTCACGAGTGATGAAGGTCAAATCTCGCAGAACTTGTGGTCTGCGCCCCTCACCTTGACACTTGATCATAAAGGTCTTTGGTTTCTTCAATTTTTCTCGTGTTTTGGTAATTCCAAACAGACAGAAAGGTCTGGAAATACTTTCCTTTTTGTAAGCCACTCCTTGTGTCTGCACTCCACTCACAACCTCATGTGTCCTCCTCTGTCATTGCACAGGGATGTTGTGGGGTTGTTGGATTGGATTCCCGATTGTGAGGATGAAAGAGCACGTGGGACCACACTGTGGATGGTACCTAATTAGCTTCAATATCTGTCCTCCTTTGTTTTTCCATTGCCACCACTCCAGTCCAAACCGTGCGGAATCCTGCCGCCGTCTCCCAAATGGTCCTACCCACCTCGAATCTGTTCTCTGGTTATCCTATCACATTCAGGCCAAATCATTTTGTTCCCCTTATCAAAATTTTCAAAGCTTTATCCCATTGTTCTTAGGACAAAATGCAAGCATTCTAGTCTGGCTTAGAGGGGCCTGCAAAATCTGACCTCTCCTTATCACCCCTTTTATTTTTCATCCTTCGGTTCCTCAGAAAAGCCAAGCTTCTCACTCTTCGATTTCCTCTCCCTGAAATTTCCTCTTTTCTAATCCCACTTTCATTTACTTATTCTGATAATCCTAAGTGTTTTATCATCAGTATCCCCTCCCAGGGAAACGTTTGTGACCCTCAGACCAGGTCAGAGCCCTGTGTTATTAGCTCTGCCCGAATCCTGTGCTTCTTCTAACATGTCATAGCTGTGCTTAAGTAATTATTTAATTAATATTAATCAATTGCTCAGGGCGGGAGCTGCCACATCCCAAGCAGAAAGGACCACAGCCAGAGTGGGAGCTGGACTGTTGTGGATCTGGTGCTGTCATCACCCTGTGGAAACCAAGGTTTCAGAGCCGGTTCCACAGGAACAAATCTATTACAATAAGGTGCGATGGGAAGCGGGCTGGGGTAGCGGCTCCGATGGAGGAAGCCCCCCGGGCTGCCTGTGCCATAAGCGAAGCCTAGCTGGATGGTGCTCAGGGACACCTGGCTGGCACCGTGCTGTAAAACCTGGAGGAGGCAGAGAGGGCGCCTGGAGAGAGGAAGGGACAACGCTCACCTACAGCTGGGCCCTCCACTCCCAGAGTGTCCTACAGAGGAAGTAGAGAGGAAGGAAGAGGACGTGGCGCTGGAGAGACTGGGATATCTGCAGCCGATCCGAACACGCGGAGGAGTGGCGTCCCTCTGCCCAGCGCCGCAAGACCAGACCAGACTGGTGGGGCAGACGCCGGAGAGACTCAGCACAGGGAAAAGGATTCCTAGTAAGATGCTCAGGCATCTTCCTGATAAACTCGAGGGTGAAACTCCTATAAAATAGCAATCGAGAGGTGAGAAAACCAACCACCAGCACAGGGAAGGAACCCCTGCGCACAGGTGTCTGGCCGGAGGAAACCCGGGGCCGCCAGGCTGCGCCGCGCCCTGCGTTGCCTGAGCCAACCAACCGTTCATCATTAGGAAGGTTTCCGTCGTTGCTCCTCACGTATTTTTCTGCTACCCGCCCCCTCCTTCTTCAGGCTCTGAGTTCGCGTAGATTAGGCTCTAGGAAGTTTTCCCACGGTTCACTGGTGCTTTATGGACTTTTTTAGTCTTTTCTTTCTCTGTGGTTCATTTTGGATGGTTTCTATCGCTGTATATCAATGTCTCCAATCTTTTCTGGAATGCCTAATCTGCTGTCAAGCCATTCCACACACTTTTCATTTCAGATATTGTAGTTTCCATCTCTAGAAATTTAAGTGTTTTTTTTTTTAAATAACTTCTGTGGCTCTATTTAGCTTTTGAATGGTTGGAATACAGTTATAAAAATGATTTTAATGTCTCTTTCTGCTAATTCTAACAATAATGTCTTTTTTGGGTTAGTTTCAATTGATTGATTATTGTCCTTATAATGGGCTGTGCTTTTTCTGCTTCTTTTTCTGCTTATTAATCTTTGATTGCATGCCAGACTTTGTGAATTTTAGCTTGTTGGAAGCTGAATAATTTTTTATTCTTATACCTATTTTTAAGCTTCCTCTCCTCCCTCAGAACGAAATTAAGTTTCTTGGAAGCAGTTTGACCTTTTTCTTTTGAAAATTTTGGTCTTGTTTTGAAAGTTTGTTGGGCATGAGTGTAGGGCTAATTATTCCACACTGTGGAAAACACCATCCTGGGGTCTGTACCCAATACCTGAGAAATCGCGAAGATTTCCAGCCTGGGTGGTGGGAACAGGCACTAGTCGAGGTCCTGTGTGGGCACAGGGCACTGTCACCACTAGTCGTTTGCATGGTTTCTAGTCCCAGCCATTGGAGCTTCCTCCCATGCGTGTGCTGGTTGGTTCTGTGCTGACTATTTGAGGGGAGTCCCCTGTAGATGTCTGGATTTCTCTCTCTGTGCAGCTCTATCATTCCGGTAGTCTACCGTGCAAACTGTGAGCTCCTGGGTCTCCCCGCACTCTTAGCTCCCTCTCCTCAATGTGGGGAGTTTGCCAGTCTATGCCTGCTACCTGCTTCCTGCACTGTGGCCAGGTGACTCTCTCAGGGGAAGGAGCTAGGGCAATTATCAGACTCGTCTTGTTTCCCATCCTCAGTGGACTCTTCTCCACTGCCTGATGTCCAGCCCCAAAGCTGTTGTCTCGTGGACCACCACTGCCTGATGTCCAGCCTCAAAGCCATTGCCTCACGGACCACCACCGCCTGATGTCCAGCCTCAAAGCCATTGCCTCATGGACCACCAGCGCCTGATGTCCAGCCTCAAAGCCATTGCCTCACGGACCACCACTGCCTGATGTCCAGCCTCAAAGCCATTGCCTCACGGACCACCACTGCCTGATGTCCAGCCTCAAAGCCATTGCCTCATGGACCACCACCGCCTGATGTCCAGCCTCAAAGCCATTGCCTCATGGACCACCACCGCCTGATGTCCAGCCTCAAAGCCATTGCCTCACGGATGTTTCCTTGTTTTTCAGTTTCGCAGGTAGCTTGGTAAATCCAATCTCTATTAAACCATCTTGGGCAAAAGCAGACATCCATTGACCAAATCTAGATTACCCTATATAGCCTTTTAAAAATTGAAATGTAATTTTAAAACCATAAAACTCACCCTTTAAAGGTGTACAATTCAGTGGTTTTTACTATATTCATAAGTATATTAGTATATTCATGATTACTATTATTTAATTCCGGAAAATTTTCATCACCATGAAAAGAAATCCCATACCCCTTAGCATTCATCCCCATTCCATCCTCCCCACAGTGCCTCACAACCACTAATCTGCTATCTATCTCTATGGACTTGCCTATTATGGGTAATGCGTATAAATTGATTCACAAAAATGTGGTCTTTGTGTCTGGCTTCTGTCTGTGGGAAGCGAAGGCGAAGGCAGAGTTGCCAGCTGCCTGGCTGAGTGTTCAAGTTGTGCCCCAGCACGCACAGACACTCAGCGGAGCCTGGAAGGCTTCCTGGTTCTGAGCATTTAAGGAAATCTCTGTCCAATCAGTGGATGACCAATAAGCTACCCGGACAGAGACTCCAGTGTCTATACATGGAAAAGAAGACAGACTTCACTGAAAAGTCACTAAGCAGACAAACAATAAAACACCTGCAAGCAGCAATGACAAGGAGCCCTGCGGATTGGAGGGATCTGATTCCCAGAGTTGCTGTGCTCGATTATTGAAAAGATTCCATTTTCAACAAGAAATCATGAGGCATGCAGAGAAATGAAAAAGGATGGTCTTGAGAGCCTCATGGTCAGCCAGGACTAAGAGTTTAGGGCTTCTCAGGTCTTTCCTGAGCACGCCCACAATCCTTGGCGTGTTCACACTCGTGCTCGTCTGCTTCCAGATTCCCAAGACTATGTCGGAGCTTTCTAATGCCTCTCTGGACAGCTCATTCTCCAGATTTTCCTTTTAAATTTTTTGGCTAGCCTATTGTTTACTCAGCTATTATCTCCCTATTATCTACCTATCCAGCCTCACTTGGGTAGGTCAACAATGGCCTCTAAGTGTTTTCGGCAAATGCCCCTGGAAAAAGGCTTTGCGCGCTGGCAGGCAAGCACTGAGTCAGGTGGAATTGAAGCAGCCATCCTAGGGCTGTCACCCAGAAAACAGCTCTGTGCATCAGATAATGAGGATTCTCTGGGAGCGCAGCTGCAAGGGGGCTTCAGCCCTGTTCTGCCCACTCTGGCAGCTGCTGCTCGTTCTCACCGTGATGAGAGCTGTTGGTTTTCTAGGTGACCACAGAGCTGCAGAAAGGAGAATTGTAATAGAGTAAGTTAAAATGCCACCAAGCTTGCTGATTTTCCTGAGATTCCGCTGTTGTTCTTGAGCAAAAGCTCCCGGGATTGCTGCAAACCTTTGGTTAATTTCTAGAGTTCTAGAAAATTTGATGCTGACACTTTTTGCCAGTTTTCTCATTGCTTTTGTGGAGGAGAGAATTCAGAACCTCTAAAGGAAAAGATTAATTACACAATTTGTTGCTTAATATCTTTCTCCCCTGCTAGAATGTGGTCTCCATGAAATGGTAAATCTCTTCTCTCCTGTGTAAGACCCCCAATCCAAGTGCAGATCAGTGTGACCTGGACAAAACAGGTGATCAATAAATATTTCTTCAGTGGATAAGCGGGTGGGTGAACTGAAGGGCATCCTTTCAACAATGAAGCCCAAGGGCTGTGACTTCAGCCCTTTAACGCCTGTTCATTCTCTTTTTGCTCTTTTCATTTTCTTCTTCCCTACTGCTAGTAGCAGTCCACATCGTCACTTGGCCATCATTTTACTCTAGCCCTTGATGCATAAGGACTACCACCCCTCCCCGCTACCACCGCCACGCACACAAGCAGCTCAGCTATACCCAGGACTTTCCCTAGCAATCTTGAGCTGAGCAATCTTGAACTGCACTTATGGAATGAAAGAAAGCCTATCTTTAGCACTCTGAGTGATGGAGTTTCAGTGTTAGCCCCTCACAGTGGCATCCCAGAGCTTCCTAAATCTCAGCAATACATCTTTAAAAGTTAGGGTTTCAGAAAAAGGTCCATTTTCACAGGGGGGCTTTCAGCTCTGCTGAGATTACACAATGCATTCGTTAAAGAACCAAGTTCCATCCAAGTTCCACTTGCAACTGAAAAAGCCTTTAGAAACGAGAAGGGGTTTGTCCTGCTCCTGCGGGGGTGGCAGCTCTTGCAGTAGCATTAGACATCCTAGTTCCTGAAGTGGCATCGCCCTCATTTTCCCCTAAAGGCTGCCATCGAGTTGGAAGATCATTTACTTGACACAAGGATTCCCTGTCTCCCTCCCAATCCTCATTCCAATGACATCCTTGACCTCATTTTCCAGGCCCCTCTCATTCCCCATAGTGAAAACATAGACCCTTATTCCTTTGTGAACTGGAAAGCAGAAATATGCAGGGGGAGAGGGTAATAGAGGATTTTGAGGTTGAAATCTCACTGTCTATATGGAGCCAGATTCTCCAGGGGAGGGAAATCCTGTCCATGCATGAACACACACAAATGTGTCCCAGGTTGGCTTAAATTTGTTTTATTGGATTTGCTATAGCCCTTGAGAGAAATGGGGGCCCTGTTCAGGTTTCCATATGGGAATTTAATGCCTAAAAAATGCCGGCCACTTCCTCCAGCCCTCCTCTCCGCAAAAGAACAATAACATTTTCACATGAGAAACGGGCCATGAGGCTTTGAGTGAGAGTATCTATTTATGCCTTGGCTCTGGCCGTCGGTTTGCGTGGCTCAATTCCAAAGCTGATGCTGGGAATGCTGTCAAGGGTGAAAATGAGCCTGTGTCTGATGCCATCAAGGCCGGGGGCCTGTGAGGGTCATTCAGTGGGCCATTGAGTCTCCTGAATGTATTTGCAAAAGTTTATATATCTATATTCATGTATTCCAAGATAGGGTCTCTAGCGTTCATCAAATTCTCAAAGGGGCCTAGTATTCAGAAGAGGTTAAGAACCAGTGGTTTAAATAATTTAAAATGGTCAATTATTTATTTAGCTTTTTAAGCCTGCTTCCTGGAATTGAAATAGCTCACAATACTTCCACATGCCTCCCGAGGCATCTAAATTGAGCTGGAGGAAGAGATTCTTTTGCCTCCTCTTTTCCCCCCTCTCAAAAGGCCATTTGGATCTCTCTTGAAGAAATCAGCTCCTCTGCAGATGATCTTTCTGCAGCAGTTCCGAAAGGGTCCTCACTTCGCTTCTGAGTAGCGCCCAGGAACCAGGAGAAGAATGAGAACTCAAGTGAGCCTATGCTGAAACTTAAAATGAAGGTAGAGAGCACGCCTGTTCACGTGAGAGCATCGTGACCCTTAGGAGGCGCTGTCTGGAATGCAGCGTGGTGACCCGGCCCTGAGCTCAGCCCTGGGGAGGGTACAGATAGTGAAGCTCTCCGCCCTTAAGAAGCTTCCGATTTAAGTCACAAGACAGACTAACAACTAGTCGAACACTTTATAGTTCTCAAGTTGTTTCTTATGCGACTAGCATTTCAGAGATGCTCCAGAGACGTACAGTTCACCGAAGCATGGAGTAATTAGAAACCGTGCGTGAGAGGAACAGAGATATAAATGGGGCCTGAAAGAGTGGGTTATACCTAGACTTCTGAATATTCAAGGGTCACCCTTGGTTTAAAGACTTTGCTGATACAGCAGAAAGAAATTAAAACAGAATGACCCTAGTACCTTCTCTGCCCAGGCAGACAGGTCACAAGACAGGCAAGAGCAGGGAGCTAAAGGACAGGGGACCATTGTCCTCACAGGGTTGTCTGCTTATGGATGCCAGTAAGTCTCACCCCCGCTCTCCCCAATTTACTCATTTCAAGAATGGGAAGGTGGGATGAAATGGTTTGCAAAGCCCCTATTCCCCAACATCCGTCAGCTCTGAACTCGTTTTACTCTCATATCAATACTGGTAATAAGCAGAGAAAGTGTAGATGGTCATCTAGCAGGTGAGTATTGAGGAGCAAAGAAATATCCCCATCCACTCTCACGCTGAAAAGCATCTACCCAGTCTGCCTAAAATGTCATCTTTAGCCATCCATTGCAGCACTGGAGGGCCCTGTTAGAATATAAGTGAGCTGTCTGGGAAAGGTAGATAAAGCCTCGTCGGCCATTAATATCTTAGTTAAGAATTTGCTAAATGTGCCTCAGAACTGCACATTTTGGGTAAGGGGTGGAAGATGCTGACTTAGGAGATGGGATGGGCAGAGCTGAGTGACTTGTGACAAGGGGAAAACACACCAATCACCAAAAGGGAAGAATGGGTTGAAAGAAGTGGCGATAACAAGGGTCAAACCTACATGTGACCTTCAGGACGGGCTGACCAACCTCAGCAAAGTCAGCAGGGTGAGGAAAGGTGTGGCAGGCAGCTTTAAGACATGGGCAAGAGAAACGAACAGAAACTGAGACAAATGCTTGACTTTAAGACTTATTCTCCAAGAGATCCAAGACACAAGTTTAAAGGGGAAGCAGCATTTCTAGCTCTGCTGTCCACTGTCCTTAGGATTTTTTATAGTGGAACTTCTGTGGCAGCACATGTGTGAAGGGGCCGAGGACCAGAGCAGATGAGGCCTCTGGAGAACATGCAGACAGATCAAACGAATTTCCACCTCCCTCCCCACTCTCTCCCCACCAGCTTCTATTGAATGCAGTCTATTCAGCTTCTAGAGTTTAAAGCAAAAAATAACCCACATTTACGTGGTGCCTTTCAGGTAAATTGAAGACTTGGGGGATATGCCCAGAGTCATGCACGACCAAGAGACTAGCTTATGAACGATGGAGAAATCTCCGGATTTGGTTGTTCCAATGGACTCCCAGGTCTGAGAAGAAACTCCCACTACTCACGGGCCCTCCTTGGCATTTCAGTATTCCCATCAGCTTTTCCTTCCTGCTGGCTGCAGTGGAAAAAGAGAAAGAAAATCGTTTATCCTAAGAAGCCAGGGCTTCCATTATCTTTTTAGTGTAACTATTGGTCTCTTACCCTCAAGCCGTTTTCCAAGAGACCCTTGGGGTGTCATAACCTACAGGAAATAAAAACCCTGAAATGTTAATAATTTAAGAAAAAGGGAATGGCATTTATTCTTTCTGCTTCTGTGTCTGGGAGAGGTGTAAATTAACTACGAGCAAACTTCATTGATTTGGATAAACGGGGTAATATGGTCTGAATTCCGTAAGACTTCAAAAGCCATGAGGTTTTAGTACTTCCAGCTCCACTCCGACATTAAGTGGAGAACCTCTAGCAAAACTTTGCCAACGAGCAACAATTATTGAAATGGGTAACAATGATTTTTAATTAGTACATTAATTAATTTTTACGTAAATAGATTTTCTATAGTAACTGAGAACAGTTTGTTCTCCCAAACAGAGATAAATTGCCTTATTTACAGTATTGATTTATTTGGGGAATACTTATTTTTCTCGTTAAAAAAATTCGAATTAATCTTTAGTTCAGCCTCTATTCAAATTATCACACAATATAACTAGTAGAATCTAATTGAGGTTTTATTATGCTAAGAATTAAATTTATTCAGAAAGGTAAATTATAAGGGGACACACACACACACACTCCCCACACACAACACAACAAACAAATGAAAAACTAACAATAACTCAGAAAGGAGGGTTTTGTTAATAAGAAAGAGGGAAAATTGGATATCAGGCAGATAATTAATTTTTTGCCACAGAATCAGTTAATGTCAAAACTAAAATTCAGGGTTCTTAAATTGCAGTTCTTTCTATGACAACAGGAAACTTGAGAATCCTTGAATGTAAAATTTCTTACTGGATCTATTTAGAATAAAATAGCAGGACTTCAAAGATGCTGCGTCTTCTCTTTCCGCCATCCCAGTGGCTACTTGCAGTATTCAGATGTTATTTCCTGGAAAGCAAAAGATCTGCCTGAAACCCCTGAGCTACAACCCAGTGGTGTGATCTTGGTCATGTTGTGAATCCTTTGTGACTGTAAAAGTCCGTGCCTGTAAAATGGAGACACTTATGCAGGGCCTGAAGGAGCCTTTAGCCTCCCCGAAGCTTCCAGAAGCCTTCTCAACAGGCCAGTGCACCTGCTAAATAATGCACCTGCTAGAGAAAGGCAGCGTCAGGACAAAATCTTACTCCCCTTTCAGCAAGATTTACTCACCCCTTAAACCGCTCTCATGTAGATATTCTGAAGTTGCCACTAAAAGGCCCCTCAGGTGTTATTTGTGAAGGCTCTTGGTAACTTCTTTTATGGAGTTCTGAAATACACACCCACCCACCCCCAACACACCAGTCAACCCTCCTAAGGAGCAAGGATAGTTTAGACCTTGGGAAGAGAGGCCTGGGTGCTCCCTGAGAGTAGAGGAAGGAGGGTACGGAGAGGAGTTGCTCCTGGTTCTTTTCCAAACAATCTATCGCAACAGGAAATGAGACAAAATTTAATTTCTTATTCAGCAAATGTGCCAAATTTAATAATTAATAAATGCCTTGTAATTATTGCATAATCGAGTTTTGATTGTCTGTTAGGTGGTCAGGTGATGGTCTCCCAGAGAAGGAAGGGAAATCACTACTACAGGCAAGAAAACTATTAGGGGGTGACAGTGGACAAATAACTAAAGGTAGAGAAGACCCAGAAAGACTAGAAAATGCAAACATTAGATTGACTAAACGATCCCGGATGGCAATGACTTTTGTTTTCATCCACTTATTCACTAATTATTTCATACACTCAACAAGTATTTCTGAAAAAGTTAACAACCATCCAAAAAGTTTTGGCCTTGAGGGCATTATGGTACAGCGGGGATGATGAGGAGGAGGAGGAGGTGATGATGATAATGATGATGAGGTGATGAGGATGGTGATGATGATGATGGTGATAATGATAATCATATGCTGCTGTTGCTGCTGATGGTGACAGTGAAGATGATGTGATGAGGATGGTGATGACGATGATGATGGTTATAATGATGATGATGATGACTATGGTGATGATGATGAAGATAAAAATAACTGCAAATACTGATGTGGTGCTTGCTATGTGCCAGAGATTGTTCTAAGCATTTTTTAAATTACTTCATTTAATCTTTACAACAACTCCATGAGTTGATTATTATTTTTATCCCTATTTTGCAGGTTAGGAAGCTGAGACATAGAGATATGAGTCATCAGTTAATGGTCAATTATGTTTTTGTAGATACCTGCAAGAAATCAGGGTGATATATTATGAAAGGTAACTTCTATGATACTCCCCGATGATCTCTGCTTCTGGTTTCCATGGCTGTAGGCAATCTCTTACCCCAGAATAACTTCCTCTCAACTAATAGGATAACTCAATGTTGAGGGATGTAACTCTTGTGATTAGATTAGAAAAAGTCTAACTTCCATCTTGTGAGTAGACTCTCCCCCTTGCTGGCTTTGATAAAGCAAGTTGCTGTGTGGAGAAGGCCCACGTGACAAAGAACTGAGGGTGGCCTCTGGCCGACAGTCAAGTAGGAACTGAGGCCCTTCATGTAGCAGCCTGAAAGGAACTGGATCCTGCCAAAAACCACATAAATGAGTCAGAAGCTCATCCTTTCCCAGGTGAGCCATTAAAAGAGACCTGAGCCCTGGCTGACACCTTTAGCGCAGCCTTATGAGAGACTCTGAAGTGGAGGCCCCAGCGAAGCCATTCCAGATTCCTGAGCCGCAGAAACTGTGAGATAATAAATGTGTGTTGTTTTAAGTTGCTAAGCCTGTGGTAGCTTATTATGCAGAAATAGGTAACTAATACATGTACAATACTTTTTAGGAAAGCTCCCTCCAAAAGAGGGGAAGCAAATGGAATACGCATTAGAAGTAAAAGTCATATCACTGGTAATTTAAAAATAGAAATTAAACTAACATTAAGATATAAAAATATTTTACAATTTGTCACTAAAGTATAGTAAATGCTATATCACTTAGAGACGGCTTGAGGAAACGGCACTGCTGGTTTGAGCGTAAATGAGTTCAGCCCTTTGGAAAGAAGTCTTGCAATATGCAATAAAAAACAAAAAGTACTTTTTCGTTAACACAGCAATTCTTTTAACAATTGCATCTAAAGAAATAATCAGCTTTGTGTGTAGATATATACCAGGGTGCTACTCAGTGAGTAGGTGCTTATAATTGTACAACTAAGATCAATCTAAAATTGAAAACAATCTAAATATTTAACCACATGTTATTGATTCAATAATTTAGAATAGCTCCAAAGATAGAATTCTATGCATTCCTTAAAACGTTTAAGGTAGAAAGTATTCTGACTGACACAGAAAAATAGTTATTATTTATTAAATCACTAAGTACGTTATACAATAGAATGCACAGTAAGTCTTTATTTGGGTAAATTGTGTGCACAGGTGTGCGTCTATGTAGCCTGCACAGGGAAGAAAGACTCAAGGAACTTCCATCAGGATGGTTAAAGACTGTTGTCTCAGTTGCCAGAATTGTAGTGTGGTAGATGATTTTCATTTTTATATTTGTTCCTTTTACATTTTCCGTTTTTAAAAATGATTATAGTTTGTTCTTATCATTAGGAAAAAATAATATATTATTGCTAATGATATAACTCATTTCACAATGCCAGACACATAATATGTTACTGCATGTTCATTTTTTAAAATTCTGTAGACAGGGGACCCAGCCAAACACATTCAGTCAAGAAACTGCTGATAGTGTGCTGTCTCTGGGAGGCAGTGAAGTTCACCTTTCATTTGGTTCTTCATCATTAATTGACTCCTGCTCGTCGGCTGCCGAGGCAGACTGTTAGTGCAACAGCACGGCTACTGGAAGCAAAATGATATCTTAACAGTGTTGGCTGTAGGTGAGAACTGCTGAGCTATTAAGTATAAAGGGTACAAAGTAATCCAAATCCATCCTATTCTAAAATCTTGAGCTCACAGAATGTTCTTGCAAACTTCTAAGAGAAGGAAAAATCTCCAAAATATGGAGCCAATTTACAGCTCCATGAGAGTTTCCCAGAGTGAATCATTTGTTGTTCACCAGAGTTTAAACGTGACCCCTGTTTGAAATAGCAACTCTGAATACTAATCAACCATGTGCGTATGTCTTGTGCCCCCACGAAATCTTACACTATTAAATGACACGGTGTCATTCACACTATTTGTTCTCCAGCAAGAAACTCTTTGTTTCAATCAATCAATCAAGACTCTGGCAGAACATAAACACGATTAATCAATGATCATCTGTTCACACCATGCCTCACTGATAACTTGATTTTCTCAAGCTATCTACACATATGGAGTGAGGAGATCATGACAGGGAATTAATTTGGTGCCGGATGACAATGATGATGAGAATGACCACATTTTCTTTACTGCTGCTAAGCAGGGAACTGGAGGAAGCACTATACTCTACTCTGCACAAAAATCAGCGCTCAGTGCAAGCTCCATATACAACAGAGTGGCCCAAACGTGTCCATGTTGAGGAATAACACCGGATGTAGTAAGAACCAGAGCAACCATAGGCTCATCCGTGAAGTACATACTGAGATAGAGAGAAAATATTACAGAAGGGTGTGAATGACCACTCGAGGATCTTTCAAGTCCATAGCCAAATCTATGGCCCACTCAACACAGCTTCTCCCCGCCAATGGGCCTTCAGTTCTGCATTATTACTTTTTATTGTATTATATTGTTTATCACGCATTTTTGTAAGAACAATCTCAAATCCTTTGTGTGGCCAACACAGGGAGGAGACGTGTTTCTCTGAGCTATAACTTGTGATTTTTGAGCACATGCTGTGCTCTGCTAGGATTTAGGGAGTCAGTGCCAGCAAACATATTCAGTCCTCCCCAACCCCAATAAGCACTGCTGGTATTGGCATGCCAGCATTTTCTCTTCAAGTGACAGTATTTCTCGGAATAACTGAGAAGTCCCTTGGGACATAGGATAAAGGGGCAGATCTTGGTATAGAGTAAGGAATGGTGTAAGGTGAAGTTCATCATTTCAATTGTCATTCACCAGGAAAATCCATAGCTTCACCTGATGGGCTGATAACAAGCATCCAGCTCCTAAAGGAGGCGAGCAGAGTGAACGTGGAGGGGTGTGGGGCAGGCCAGTGGTGGTCTCTCTAGGCCTGGGCTACTGAACACCCTCCCCTTAACACCACCATGATTAAGGCACAGCTAGAGCCAAATCCAGCTATGAAACTTGGCAGCTTAGTAACCTTGGACGTACTGCTGTCTCTCTGAGCTAAGGCATCTAAACACCAGCTGCGGTACCAAGCACGTCCCAAAAAAGTCTGTAGATGGTGTATGATATATGGTCATTGTCACTAATGTAAATTCTTTAGCATTCTGGGGACATCCGTGGACCTTCTGCATATTGTGTAGGACATTCTAATAAATACTGATCTGCTGCTGGGTGGTGGATGGTGCAAGAGACATGACCCAAGAATGAATCTGGGACTCTGTAGCCGCTCTGTCACGGGCACTACAGGTGGAGGTCTGCCCTGAGTTACTCTCTGGCATTTTGCCATGGGGAGTTTCATAGATGGGTCATGAGGTTGTGGAAATATTTCCTTGGGGCTTATTTGCTATGTCCAATTTGTCTCCTGGTTTAGAGGGTATTGTCCAAGGCCATGAAATCCACCTGTTCTCTATCTACCACCAACAATCTCAGGGCTACACAGGGTGCCTTGTCAGGAGCTGAATGAAGAAAGCAAGCCACTTGGCTGTGTCTTTCTGCCTCTACCCTGCACAGTATGTGGTGAAATCCAGGTTCGTCACGTTTTAACGGATTAAGGAGTCAAGAGAGGGTTCAGTATAATGAGGTGTCCTTCTGAAATGAAATGACTAAGAATCATTCATTGAAAACCATATTCTAAGAAGCTTGAATGGCCACCAATGGTGAGTTAGGAGAGCAGCGTGTCCTGGGTGTACCACAGGTCGAAAGACTCCTCAGCCACTCACTGCACACCGCTGGCCTCATCGCGCATGGCTGGCCATGCACGCCTGCCTCCCAGGGTTTGCCACTCACACAGTCTTATCTGCAGAGAGCGGCCAACGGAACTCCTGACACATCTGACTTAAGACAGTGGGCTTTCTGACTCCTGCCTATGCAGTGTCATGACAGTTGTCTAGCATGATGGCCATACCTCATGATGCAGTGGATAAGAGTTCAAGCCCTGGAACCAGTCTGCCTGGGCTCAAATCTGGCTCTGCTGTGGCATCTTACGCAAGTTACTGAACCTCTCTGATCTTCAGTTTCCTCATTTATAAATTAGAGATAATAATTGCTCCCATTTTATGGAGTGATTATAAGATATAAGTTAATATACATAATTTGAAGCAGTGCCAAGCACAGTATAAATTATTAGTAAATATGAGCTTTTCTTATTAGATCATGGGGTCAGGGATAGTGTGGACAATGAAACACTCCTACAGTACCATATCACAGTATTCTCTGGTCCAGCTAGCCATCAATCACTTTGATGCATTATCCTTCTCTTTCCAAACAAAACCTGCCTCTGGGCTATGTCGCATCAGCCGAAGTATCATCATGGTTCTGGAAGGGGGTCAGCAGGTCCAGAAAGGAAAGGCTCAGTCTTATGATGACACTCGCTCACCTACACACTCAGAAAAGGTTTCTTAAGAGCTTCCCAGGCTCAGGGACTTCATCACGCACCGACGATATGATGAAAATCAAGGCTGCAAGGCCTTTGCTGTCGAGAAGTGTCCACTGTGAGCTGCCCTGAATCCTTCTTGAAATAAGCCAGAGAGCAAACAAATTAAGCCCATACTACATCCTTCTCACCTTCGTGAAAATGGAAATAGCAATTTCTTCAAGGTGGAGCATTAAAAGTGATTTTTATTTCCTCCTTTTCACTTGTCTGTAATTTATTAATCTCTATCAGAATGTATTACTTTGAAGAAAATTTACCTGCATATATACATATTTTTTACTTTTATCAGAAAAGAAACAAATTTGCAACCGTCTGAAAATGAAAGTTCAGACTCAGAAGTGCCTAGTCAATTATCTAAGAACTCTATTTTGTGAAGATTTAAGGAAAAGGAGACAAGACACGGGAAAAGTCATAAAAGTAGGTTGGAGGTGTCAGCAAATGACCTCAGAGGTCCCGGAGTGAGCAGAACCTCCGGGAAGTGGCTGCCCTGTCACTGTTCCTTCTAAAGCAGTAAGGAAGAATGGATCATCCTCCCCCTGATGTGGGGAGGGAAGAATGTGTCAGCAGGACCAGAGACCAGAGGAGCTGATTATCATGCATTTGCAGGGGGCTGCTGGACCCTGCAGGCAAATCTTTCCTCTAAATGGAGGCCTGGCTCCACCCTGATGTCTAGAAGTGTTGGTAAAGGAGCTTTAAGGCAGCCCTGGGGGGCTCAGACACAGGGGGAAGCTGGTTCTCAGCGACCCCCCCATCATGGTGGTCCAGCTGGCTCAGACCTTACACCCCAGCTCTAAGATCAGTCCCCTCCCTGTTACAGCAAGGAGGAATAGCTTTGTCCCTGTCGGATTTCCTGACCCTCTGGGACAAGCCGTCCTCCCCTCTCTCAGCATTGGAGACCCGGCCCTGGACCCCAGGTCTGAGGTGCAGCTTTGCCATCAGTGACTGGATCTTTCTGGTGATCTCCATTTGCTATGTTAGGTCTCTAAAAGGAATTCCAAGCACAAGCAAGTTTGAAAATGTTCAAAATAATTTCATTGCCTTTTTGAGTTTTGAGGTAACTTAAAATAGAAAAATCAATCAGAGTTGCAGAATTTTTCAAGATTTTATTGTTCTCACGCAACCAAATTATACGGATGAGAGTCAATGCTGTGCTTCGAACTTGCCTCAGAAGCATGGTTTTTAGAATCGCTATTATTGAGGTGCGCTTACATACCAATAAAATGCACTAATTTTAAGTGTACAGTTCAATGAGTTTTGACAAATATATGCATTCATGTAACCATCACCACTTCCATGACATAGAATATTTTTAACACCCCAGATTCCCCTCATGTCCGTTCTCAGTCAATTCTCCCAACTTCTAAGAGTCGGCAGAGGCTCATATGCGTCCTGTCACACCTCTTCTAGAATTTCAAAGAAACTGAACCGTATGCTGAGTACTTGTATGTGTTAGCACTTTCCTTCAGCATAATGTTGTCAGGAGTCATCATTTTGTGATGTACATCAGGGGTTCATTTCTTTTCCCTGATGAGTAGCAGCAATTCCATATTCCATCGCGTGGATGTAACACGGTCTGTCCACCCTTCCACCTGTCGAGGGACATTCGGCTCTTGCTAGTTTTCAGTTATTATGCATAAAGCAACAGCACAAGTCTTTATGTGGACAAACGCTTTCACTTCTCCTGGGTTAAGTACCCAGGGGTGGAATTCCTGGGCGATATGGTAAATATACACTTTAAATTTATAAGAAATTGTCAGAAAAACTGTTGAAATGTTTTCCAAAGTAGTCACATCATTTTACATTTCCACTGTTGCCTCGAGTCTTTGTCAACACTTGGTGCTGTCAGTCCTGTAAATTTTGATTACTCTAGTGGTTTAATTTTCATTTTCTGGTGTCTAACAATGTTCATCATCTCCTGATGTGGTTATTGCCCATATGTAAAAGTTAATTTAATTAAAAGATAATTTGTTGTTGGTGCCGTTGAGTGGATTCCCACTTCTAGTGACCCTGTTTACAGAAAGCAAAACCCTGCCCAGTGTTTCTGCGCCATCCTCTCACCTTCCAGTGCTGTATCAGACATGCCCTGCTGCTATCCAGAGGGTTTGCATGGCCAATTTTCTCAGAAGTCGGGGGCCAGGTCATTCTTCCTAACCTGTCTTAATCTGGAAGCCGCCTTGAAAACTGTCCACTATGGGTGACCCTGCTGGTATTTGAAATACCAAGAGCATGGCTTTTAGCATCATGGTGACAAATAAAAATGGCAAGCAATAGGATATATTGGAGTATATGAGGAAGCCATTTGGTATAAACCTAATTCGGCCTGACTTTGTTTTTTCCAAAAGGGCCTGACTGTGGCCATTGAGCATACATTGTATATCTGCTTAGACATTTCCTATGGCCAGAACAAAGGCCCTTGAGATAAAGGTGCAACTTCCCCCCACATTGGCATTTCCTTAGGGATAAGCATCTTTCCTTAGGCTAGGAACTGATTGCTGCACTCACCTTTGACAACCCAGCTGGAGACAACAGACCGGCCACCCTGCTGTGTTCACTGAGACAGCAGACCTACCTGCTGTTTGATCAATCGCTGTGCCGACAGAGCAATCTCGCGACTATTGTAAAAGGGACATTTCAATCCTATGTGAAACATCCTCTCTGGGGGTTTATAACCACTCTGTGCACCCCACTTCTTTGGTGCCCTTTCTTCCTTCGGGAAGAAAGGCCCCGGGCCATGGTCCTCAGATTTCAGCTCAGAATAAACTCACCCAAATTTTCATTTCTAGATTGGTTATGGATTATTTTCATCGACAGTGGCAACACACAGCCACCACAGTGCGATGGCGTACAGGCGGGTGGTGTGGTTCCCTGACTGGGAAATGAACCCGGGCTGCAATGGTGAGAGCGCTGGACTTAACCACTAGACCATGAATAATACATAATACAAAATATGTAATACATGATACATAATATATAATGTTATATATACACATATTTTGTGAATGTCTATATAAATATTTTGATCTTTTTAAAAAATCACTTTAATGAGTTGTGATTGACATACAAAAAGCTGTACATATTTAATGTGTACAAATTGATGAGTTTGGAGGTAAGTGTATACCTGTGAAACCATCACAACAATCAAGTCCATAAACATATCCATTACCTCCAAAAGTTACCCCCTGCCGTCTGTATTTCTTCCTTTTTGTGATAAGAATACTTAAACGAATTTTTAAGTATACAATACAGTCTTGTTAACTAAAATTAAAAATAGAACTACCATATCATCCAGCAGTCCCACCCTGGGTATCTATCCAAAGGAATTGAAATCAGGATCTTGAAGAGTTATCTGCACCCCCATGCTCACCGCAGCATTACTCACAATAGCCAAGACAGAGAAGCAACTTAAATGTCCATAAACACATGAATGGTTAGAGAAAATGTGGAATTTATATACAATGGAATATTATTCAACCATAAAAAAGAAGGCAATCCTGCCATTTGTTACAACACAGTTGAAGATGGAGATCATTGTGCTCAGTGAAATAAGCCAAACGCAGAAGAACAAATACTGCGTGATTCCACTTCCGTGAGGAATCTGAAAGAGCCCAACTCATAGAAACAGAGAGGAGGATGTTGGTTCCCAGGGGTTGGGGGTGGAGGAAATGGGGAGATGTTGGTCAAGGGTGCAAAGTCTTGGTTATGCAAGATGAGTGAGTCCTGGAGACCTACTGACTGTTTCTAATTGGGCTGCCTTGCTTCTTTCTGTTGAGTTGTAAGAGTTCTTTACATGTTCTTGGACACTCTGGAGACCAGTCCTTTGTCAGATACATGTGCAATTTTCTCCGTTCTGTAGCTTTCCTTTTCATATATTGAAAGCTGTCTCTCAATGAGAAGAAGTATCTAATGTTGATGAAATCCAATTTATCAATTTTCTTTTCTTTTCTATGAAGTTTGTGCCTGTGGTGTGCCAGTCTCAGCTGATCGATAACCAGTGTTGTGGCTGGACCAGCCCTTGTGGTTCTTAGCATGGTTGCAAGATGCCCTCAGCAATAGCCATTGATGTGGATTAAGGCTGCCCCAGCTAGAGAAGCCCAAGGTGACCTGGCCTACATGCCAAACTATATGACCCAGTGGACTTTTTTTTATGGTATGAATTAGGACCGCCCCAGGGAGAGAAGCCCGGGGCATTCTCACCTGCATGCCGATCTATATGGCCAGATTCGTATCTAAAGTTATATGACCGCACAATAACCAGACCCCATCTGCACTGAAATCATTTAATGACTTTTTACATCATCTTTTCTTTTTTTTCAGTAAAAATAAGTCACGTACCCATGCCTTATAAAATTAGCCCTAACCCTCAACTCGGGGCAGCAGCAGAAGCGCTGCCTGCCCATGGGTCCTGTCCCCATGCTATTCCACACTATTCTCTAAATAAAAGAGCACTACTGCCAGATCTTGAGAGTCTAAGAAATCTTTCTTTCGACTCCTCGGCTCACTGACCCCGCATCAGCCATCAGGAAACTTCAAAAAAAAGGTTTATTACTTATTGGACCTGGATATTACACAGCACACCTGGGGCCACACAGCAAGGTCACAGGATGGGGGAGGAGAATGGAGCCAGTGAGAGCCTGGGGTTCTGCTTTTTATTGGGGTCAAGAGTGGGGGCCTATGGTTTCTGGGTTCACGCTTTATTGGTGAATTTAAAACATGTGTAGGAATTTAAAGTGTGGGAAAAGGAAAACAACAAGCAGTCCAAATGGTCAATTATTGAAATCAATCAAAATTTCTAAAACAAAGGAGGCTGGGTTAAGGGGTGCCTGTGCTCGTGGCCTGGTTCTTTATTTGGACACGTGGCTGGCCATGTGTTCATTCAACATAGCCATCTTTGAAGTGGGTGTGGGCAATCGAAGCTTAACTTGGGCATTGAGTCACAGAAAGGAAAGCCAACCACCAACGCTTACCTTCCAGCGCCTTTTGGGTCCTACGTAAAAAATCTTTACCTCCTCTAGCATCACAAGAATTTCTCCAATATTTTCCTCTAGAAATTTTATAGTTTTAGCTTTCTAGTTCAGCTTGAGTCTTTTCCATTTGGATATCCAGTTGGCTCAGCATTATATGTTGAAGTTCTCTTTTTTTCTCCCTTTAATTGCTTTGGCAGCTTCGTTGACAGTTTACTATTTAGGTTTGGTTCTTTTTCTGGTCCCTATTCTATTCCATTGATCTGCATGTCTATCTTTATGACAATACTACACTATCTTGATTACTGTAGCTGTACAGTAAGGCTTGAAATCTGTTACTGTAACTCCTCCAACTCTGTTTTTTCCTGTCAAGATTGTTTTGACAATTTAGGGTTCTTTGCATATTCATATAAATTTAAAATCAGCTTATCAAATTTACAAACTAGCTGGAGGGAATTTTGAATAGGATTGCATTGAATCCATTTATCAGTTTTGTGGAGAATTGCTATCTGAACAATATTGAGTCTTCCAATCCAGGGACTCAGTATATTTCTGCAATTACTTGTGTATTCTTAAATTGATCTCAAAAAAAAAACCCATATGGTTTTCAGTGTATAGGCTGTGCAGGTATTTTGCTAAATTTATTCCGAAGCATTTTATTTTTTGATGCCAATACAAATGTCCTTATTTTCTTAATCGCAGTGCCTCACATGAGGAGGCTTCAGTATGTCTTTTTATTGGTGATGTTAACTTTGGTCACCCAGGGCATGTACTTTCTGTCAGATTTCTGACAGTAAAGTTACTATTTTTCCTGTTTTAATTAATGACTATCTTGTAGGGAGCTGCCTTAAATCTATGCAAATCTCCAGTTCTTCATCATACTTTCTGTCCACTAATTTGAGCATCTATCCATCACTCTTGACGGTAACCATTTTTGCTGTGGTGTTTGTCTAACGGTGATTTTCTTCTCCATCATTCCTTCTGTGTGTATTAATTAGAATTCTAGTATAAGAGAAAGCTGGCCTTTCTCCTCCATTAATTTATATTAATGTGGGATTATAGACGTTTATTTTATTCTATGGCTCCTTCTTCTTTACTATCACTATTCTCTTGCTTCCTCAAATTGTTCCAGATTTGGTCACTGTGATATATGAAGCTAATTTTCTGATAAATTCTTCAAGAAGAGCTTATGGGTACAGAATTTCCTTACATCTTCTATGTTGAAAACTGTTTTCCAATAGTCTTGATACTTTTTTAAATGCTCCTTCATTTTTATCTTCCTTTATGTTCCTTTTTGAAGAATTGGATAGCTGTCTAACTCTTTTATCTTTGTAAATTATTTGATCTTTTGCTCAAGGCCTTCAGAAATTTTTCTCCATCTTTGAAATCTAGAAGTTTCACGAGGATGTGTCTCAGAGTCGATCATTCTGAGTTAATGTTCCCAGGTAGCTGATAAAAGTCTTTTCAAGGTATAAATTGAAGCAATCTTCTTTTTCTGAAAAGATTTCTTGGGTTATAGTTTTAAAAATTAGTCCTATTGTTCTGTTTGCTTCCTTGGGGACCCCAAAAATATAAATTTTTTTCTTACTTTGCCTGTCTTTGATTTTCACTACTTTTTTCTGATTCCTTTAATTTTTAACCTCATTTTTAAGTTTTTTTGATTATTTTCTTGCCTTTCTTCAGTGATGATTCTCATTAAATTCTCATTAGAGTCTACACCTTGTAATTTATTATTAAAGTCTGAGAGAATTTTGTCTTTTCTTTCATTTCTATCCTAAGTTCAACAACCTCTCTTTTCGTTTCTTCCTGGTGTTTTTTGTTTGTTTGTTCATTTCTGGTCACAGTTTTTGGATTTCGTAGTCAAGGTTCTTTTTCACATCCTCGAGTGCTTGCTGGAGAACATGTGATTCCACCTGGAGCGTTGTCTTAGTTTTCTTCTGCTTCGTGATTATTTGCGGGGTGGGGCATTTATCTCAGTTGATATGTGCTGAATGTAACTTTGATGATGTTTTGCAGTAACTCGTGGGCATATGTTAAAATTTTATTGTTCATCTTTGCGGGATTGGAGTGTTTTACAAGATTCCTGCTTCAACAATGCGCGCTTCTGTCAGGGAAGCAAAGTTCAGGTATTTGAGTGGATTTTTCTAGTGTGTGTCTGTCTGGTGGGGGAGCGGGGTTGTATTTCTTCTGATTTTGTGGTTTTCTTTTGTCTTGCGGGACCTCAGCATTTCCCCTTCGCTCTTTCCCCTTCACCGCCCAGTCGCCAATGTCGGTCTCCCTTCCTTTCTATATTTTCTCTCCTCCCCTGAAAGTTATTTATTTTGAAGACTGTCCCTTCAATTTGTGCATCCTTTGAAGCCCCTTTTGGTAACCCAGGCACTTTTCGGTGGTTCCAGATGCAGGGTAGACTAAGTCTTTCTGGGAGTGGTTGTGGCTCAACCGTGGCCAGAGCTGGCTCCCGTCTTTTCTCCCCCTGCCCTGCTTATTGGTCTCTTTGCTTCTCACCAAGCCTCGAAGCTGAGCGTGGGTGGGGAAGGAGCATCAGACCGAACCCCAGAATTTAGCATCCCCTGCCTTTTTTATGTAGCTATTTTGAAATTTGGGCATTTTCTGTTATGCTGAGGGTGTGGTTTTTGTGTACTTTTATTTTCTATGTATTGTTGTTCTCCATTATTTCTGGAGAAAAATTGGGAGGATGAGAACCTAGACTATTGCCTGTGTCTTCATCTTCCCAGGTGCGTGAATATTTCAGATACAATTGCAATTATGTGCGTTTGGCCACTGTTAGGTGGAATGGACCATAAATATCAACTAGATGAGCTTGATTGACAGTGCTCTGCACGTCTTCTACATTCTTACTGGTTTTCTGTATGCTTGTTCTATCAATGACTGAGAGGAAAGTGTTGGAATTTCCAACCACAACAGTAGATTTGTCTATTTCCGTTTTCGCATCTCTCAGTTTTTGTTTTCTGTATTTTGAATCTCTATTATGTGCATATACACTTAGGATTGTTATGTCTTCTTGATGGATTTAGCTGTGTGTCATTATGGAGTGTCCTTCTTTACCGACGGCAATACCCCTTGTTCTGAAGTCTAGTTTGTGTGATGTAGTTGTTACCGCTCCAACTGTCTTGTGATCGGTCTTTACAGAGTATTGTTTCCACCTTTTTTTACTTCTAACTTATCTGTATCTTTATAGTTAACGTGTGTCTTGTGGAGGGCATGTAATTTGTTGTATTTTTTATTTTAACTAACCCAACTTTCCTGCCTTCTGCTTTTTAAATGGAGTATTATTCCCAGGTCCTACCCACCTGCTTTAGGACTGAAGAATTAATTTATCCAGATTCTGGAAATGTTAGTTGCTGACAAACCTTAGCTGAATTTCTCTCTGGAAATTGCTCTCAGATAAACATCTTACCTGAGGTCATACCTCTCTCTGTGGACAGCCCACATCCAATGACACCTACCTTCTGCCTTCCGTTAGGGCAACTCTGAAGAGCAACCCCAGCCCCAGAGCTCCCCGTGGAATCTGCTGAGGCTCTTTAGCAAGTGGATTATTGATTCAACTTCTGCCACTACCATTCCTACCCCCATCATTCCCCTACGGGTGTTTATCTCAAGGGCATAACCTAATGAATTTCTTTCATAAAAATCCTTGTCTTGTGGTCTGTTTCATAGATAACCTGACCTGTGACATTTAATGCCGGGAATGGTCTGAAGAAAGAAACTTTAAAATGGAATTTGGAGCTAGATCACCTGGCAAGGGGCTGGTAATAAGCGTTCTGTTAATGAGAGGTAGAACACGGGAACCCCTGGTCTGCAGTAGTAATGCAATTGCTGAAACTTTATCAGTGGTGAAATGGGATGAGACACCAGAGGAAGGAAATGCACTGGCTGGTGCAATATGCAACTTCTCAGTTGTTGGAGAAGTATGGGGAAAATTGTAATTACAAGGATCATGGATTTAGATGATGGATGCATGGGAGAAAAGCAATAAAAGGTTGAGGGTTATTAATCACCAATTAAAGGCTCAGTGTGAAAACCAGAGGACTCCTTTGGCAGTATATAAAAAGGCTCTTATTTTCTGCAGCCAAAAGGCAGAAAACAAATCTCTGTATCAGGCCCAGAACTTAGTTATAAGATAAATAGAGCTCCAGAAAAGTTTAATTCTCAACCCTAGCAGGCTTGCTTGGTCAAGGTCAAGGCCATGACTGAGAAGTGTGGGGCTCTGAGAGTTGGGATATGGAAATCTGGGATTGTGTAATGGAAAAATCTTTAGTCCTAAACCCTCTGGCTCTATAGAAGGAGCCAAAGCCTCCCAGCCATGACTAGTGTTCTGTATTTGCTCAAAGATGATATAGAGGATTTTACCTTGCCAAATGGCATATGCTCTCCCTGTCCCCTCCACCCCTCCCACCCCAGGTTAACACATACTTCTTTTCCTGGCCAATAGGCCAATAACAAGAGTAGATCAAAACATAACCTGGATGGAAAAGTTCTGGGTCTGCCAAGAGAGAAAAGAACTCTATTCTGTATGAGCTATGGGAATTAGGCAGCAGGTGCTAGCAAATGCCAGTAGAGCATGTACAGAACAGGGTCCTGAGGGTGCTTAGTCAAGGTGCAGAATGTAGGACTAGACAATGAGAATTTATTTATATGGGAGAATTCTACCGTGACATAAGGTTCAGCATCCTGGCAGCACCTCGAAGAGTGGGTGCTAATATGCTAATGAGACAGCTCTTGGAAGCTTGATGAAGCAATGGCTCACACTGTTAAGTATCAGTGCCAGAACTTCCATGGCAGGTGGTGGGAGAAGGGAACAAAGACTCAGAGAAGGTGGTATTTTGGAATGGATATATGACCATAAAGGTCCAATTGATAAGATATGCAACAGTGAGAAGGACACCAGCACTGCTGAGCTCAGTGGTGGTCATCCTCTGACAGCCAGAGCTGATGGTAGATATGTTTTTACAGAACTAGACCCACTGTTATTAATGGGATGATAGGATCCCTAAGGAATAGAAGGTGACAATGCTTAGCCAAAGGAGAAAAGTGGAACAATTATTTAATGAGTATCAAGGGCAGAGTGTCAGTCAGGGTCTCTGTTACTAATAGAGCTGTGAATAATAGAATTCAGTACCCCTAGGGTCAAGAAAGATGGGCAGCTAGCAAGGGTATTTATTAATTCAGAAATCAAGGATAAATTGATTCAGACCAGAAGGCTGAGGGAAGCCTTCTGATAAAAACCTTCATGATAAAAACCATGATCCATCACCCAGTTTCTAGACTTGAATCATTTTTCCGACCCAGAGTCCATTGACTGATGGAGAGGCCTAGTGCCTACATAAGGACCTTGAACACCATAGCAGCTGTATACAACAATAATTCACCCAGCCTTTCTCCAAAAGGGACTATGGCCATTTATGTAGGTAACACACCTTGGAGAAAAGGGAATACTCACACATTTTGAGAACTGTTGGACAGAGGGTCCTGTGGATGTAAAATGTCATCAATAACCCTCCCCCACCAACTGATGGTGGTGTGTGCAGGGGGACAGACAATAAGTGGAGTTCTGAGGCCAGATTGGTACACAATACCATCATTGGGTATGGGTACAACTAGTAGTATTTCTTGGTCCCTGAGTGTATAATTGGAATAAATACACCTTGTAGGTGGCAGAACCTCTATGTTAGCTCCTGGCTTGTGAAATGAAAGCTATCTTAGTGGAGGTGGCCAAGCAGAAGCCTTTGAAATTGCCTCTTACCTTCCTGCCAGGTTATAAATTAAAAATAATATTGCATCTCAAAGGGAATGATAGAAATTCGTTCTACCCTAAAAACAGAAGGAACTCAGTGGTGGTGTTCCCCATCATTTCTCCACTTAATTCACCAATCTGGACTCATTCCCAACTCACCTAAGGAGTAGCCCTAATTGCAGCTTCTATGCCAGTTGTGGCATCTTTCCTAGGGCAGATTAACATGGCCTCAGGTACAGAGGGTGTGACCACTGATGTGAGAAATGTGTTCTGTTCCATTCCTGTTGAAAAAGGAAAATCAAAAGCAGTTCCCAATTGCTTGGAACAGAGAACAGCATGCAATCATGGCCTGTCTCCAGAGCTCTGTTAACTTTCCTGCTCAAAGAGGACAGCACCATCTGGATGTTGCACAGCACATCACGCGCATCCTTCTGTTGATGGCATCGTGTTACCTGGGACAGAAGTAGCACGTATGTTGGCAGCCAGAGAAGAGATTAAAGGGAAGACCATGTTGCTGAAATGCTTAGGGGTCTTTGGCGTACTGTGACTTCCCCTCTGAATTAAGGATAAATTAATACATATTACTTCTCACCTCTAAGATGACAGCACACACTGTGGGTCCTCAAGGCAGCACATTCCATACTTGAAAATACTGCTCTGACTCATGCCCAAGACAATACTAAGGCGGTCAGGAGGTCCAGGATGTGGTACTACAAGCCTCCTTGACACTCAGGCCACAGAACCCAGGAGACTATCCATTAGAAGTATCTATGCCGGGCAAAGACTGTGTAGAGTTTATGCAAACCTTATTAGGAGAATCATAACATCATTCCCCAGGTTTCTGGAGCAAAACGTTGACATCTAAGGCAGAGAAACATATAGTTCACAAAACAGCTCATGGAGCGCTACTATGCCGGGGTGGAGATGGAGCACTTGGAGATAGGACTTCAAGTGACTGTGCAGCCAGAACCGGCAAAATCAGGAAATTGGCACTGTGATGATACTACTAACTAAATAACTAGTTTTTGTGTGCACTCTTTTTTTTGGCATTTAGTTCTATGACATTTTATCTAATATACAAATATTCTCCACCATGAGTATACAGAACCACAGAAAAACTCCCCTGTCCTACCTTTTTATAGTGACATCTTTCTCCCAACATTAACCCCTGGTGAGCAACCATTGATCTGCTCTCTTTCCCCGTAATTACATCTATATAATGGAATGCTGCTCAGCAATAAAGAGAAACAAACTATTGATACAAGCAGCATATGACCTTTTTGGCTTTCCTTTTTTTTTGAAATGAAATTCAAATTTATAACATAAAAATTAAAGTCACTTTAAAGCAAACAATTCAGACACATTTAGCACATTCACAACGTTGTGCAACTACCACGTCCATGTGGTCCCAAAGGCTTTCATCACCCCGAAAGGAAACCTTGTATGCTTTAAGCAATTGCTCCCCATTCTCTGCTTCCCCAGCCCTTGGCAATGAATAAACTACTTTCTGTTTCTATGGATTTACCTATTCTGGATATTTCATAGAAATGGAATCAATAGTATGTGACCTCTTGTGTCTGGCTTCTTTAACTCAGAATAATGTTTTTGAGATTTCTGCACATTGCAGCATATATCAGTGCTTCACTCCTTTTTATGGACTAATATTCCATTCCACGGATATCCCACGATTTGTTTATCTCTTTATCCACTGATGGAAACTTCAGCTGCTTCTACTTTTTGGCTCTTTGCTGCTGTGAACAGTAAAGCACATGTGCTTGTTTGAGTACTGGTTTTCAATTCTTTTGAGTATACACCTAGAGTGGAATTGCTGGGTCATACAGTAATTCTGTTACTTTACTTTACTACTAATTCTATTACTTTAAATTTATGAGGAGCAGCTAAACTGTTTTCCACAGCGGCTGAATCATCTTAGATTCCCACTATCCATGTCCAAGGGCTCCAATTTCTCCACATCCTTGTCAACACCCGTTATTTTTTATTTTTTATTATAGTAAATCTAATGGGTGTGAAGTAATAACTTATCATTTTGGTTTGCTTTTCGCTAAACTCCAAGGATGTTCAGCATCCTTTCATGTGCTTCTTAGTCATTTGGAGAAATGTCTCATTAAGTCCTTCGCCCATTTTTCAATTGGGTTGTCTTTTTGTTATTGAGTTGTAAGAATTCTTTATATATTCTTGATATAAGACTCTTATAAGCTGTATGATATGCAAATGTTTTCTATCGTTCTGTAAGTGGTCTTTTCTCTTTCTTGATAATCCTTTTGATGCACAGAGGTTTTTAATTTTGATAAAGCCCAATCTATCTATGTTTCTTTTATTGCTTGTGCTTTTGGTGCATGTGGCTATCCGGTTATCCCAGTGGCATTTGCTGAAGAGACTATTCTTTCTCCATTTCATGATCTTGTCACCCTCATTGAAAATCATTTGACAAAAGATGTATGGGTTTATTTCTGGACTTTCAATTACATTCCGTGGGTCTGTCCTTCTGCCAGTCCCACACTGTTTTGATTACTGTGGCTTTATAGTAAGTTTTGAAATCAGAAAGTGTGAGTTCTGCAACATAGTTCTTCTTTGTCAAGCTTGTTTTGGCTATTCTGGGTCCCTTGTGATTCCATATGAATTGGAGAATTGGCTAGTCATTTCCACAAAAAAAGGTCATTGACCCTTTGCTAGGAATTACATGGAATCTTCAGATCACTTTGGGTAGTTTATCTTTTTAAGAATATTAAGTATCTCAATCCATGAGCATGAGATTTCTTTCCATTTATTTAAACCGTTAATTTCTTTCGGCAACATTTTGTAGCTTTACACGTCTTTTGCCTCATTAACAAAATTTGTTCTTAGGTATTTATTATTTTGGATGCTATTTTAAATGGAATTGTTTTCTTAATTTATTTTTCAGATTGTTCACTACTGGTGTGTAGAAACACAACTGAGTTTTGTGTTGATCTTGTATCTTGCTGAATTTGTTTATTAACTCAGGTAGCATTTTTGTGGATTCCATGAGATCTTCCATACGTGGGATTGTGCCGTCTGTGAATAGTGAGAGTTTTACTTCTCTCTTTCCAGTTTGAATGCCTCTTAGTTTTTCTTACCTAATTGCACTGGCCAGAACTTCCAGTATAATGCTGACCAGGTTCTGCTTTCCTGTTTCTTTGTATGCCTTGTAGCTTTTTGTTGACAACAGATGGAGAATTTCAAATATTATAATGTGGTAACTCAGGAAATCAGATTTCTCTCCTTCTCCAGGGTTTACTGTGGTTGATGGTCGAGGGCTCCAGTTTATCTGTTTCTTGAGTTTTCCAAACTGCTTTTTGCAAAACTTATATTCCTTGTCATGTGTGGTCACATGTCTGTGTTCTGTTATCTCAGTGGACAGCCAGCAACCTGACAGAGACCTGTCAGGAGCCAAGAAGAAAAAAGTAACTACTCTCCTGGACTCTGCCTCTTGGCCCTGATCTTGGGTGCTTGTTCAAGTCTAAGCCAGGCCACTCTTACCTCTTACTTAGGTGAAGGCCACAGACTTGCCACAGGTACAAGCCCAGGATTCTCTTTGGTCTTTTCTAAGCATGCATCTGGTCCTGAGCATGTGCTTTGCACTATATCTTCCCTGGTATATGTGGTGGCACTTCTGAGCCCTTATTCTCCAATGAAATTTCCTCTTCTGCTTCCTCCTTCCTGGGATTTTGGGCCCCACCTGCCCTCCCTTGATCCAGGGGAGTGGGAAATGTATGTCTTTAAGTCTTTTCACAGATGTGACATTGCCTGGAATTCTGCTCTGGCCCAAGATGGGGAGAACAAAACCAAGGTCAGTGTTTGCATCAGCCCCTCAGGGCACTGGCAGACAGGTCAAAACACACAACCACAGTATTTAAGAACATGGTCTGTAAGAGTCCCTGGCACCAGCCAGCATACCAGGAATGCAGGCCTCCATCCCCAGGGCTGCTGCCGCCACAGTGAGGAAGCGGGTGGGGGTGGGGGTGGGGGAGGGGTGGGAGGTAGCTGGCAGGTGAGCAACCACCCCACAATGCTCTCTTCCCAAAATTCAGCTCCCTTCTCTACATTAAGCAGTTCCCTCATTGCTGTGAGTTTTGGATTAGATTCCAGAATTCCAAAAAAGTTGAATATGTCAGTCTCTCTCGGCGTATGGGTATTTCAATGAAGGGACCAATTTGTTGAGTGCCCTATTCTGCCGTTTTTTCTGGTGTCACCCAATGTATGATTTTTTTAACCAGAAAAAAAATCTTCACAGTAGAAATAGTGCATGAAAGGAAATAATACTTTTAAAAATGTTGATTATATAATAATATATAATAAAATTAATGTAAAGCTCTATACACTTTTTAATTATAATTTATTTTTTAAATGCTACATGGGAAAAGCAAAGGTTGTAAGAAAATAAGCCACATATTGAGTGGTTATTTACAAAAGGAAGAATTGTAGGTGATATTTACTGTTTATTTTCTCTTATGTATTTAAAGAATTCTCAATAATAGGATAAATAAGCAAAAGAATTGCTTTTAGAACCAGCAAATGTATATTGCTTCATTTGTTTATATTAAGGTAGATTACTTTTTAAACTTGGAATCAGTGGAGATTAAACTAAATAATTATAGATCTGTTTTAATACTTGAATCTTTTAGTTTTAAAATTCTATATTTTGAAAAAGATTCCCTTATAAAACTCTTTTAAAGTGAAATATTTTTCTTCTTCCCTCTATTTCTTCTAATAGGAATGGCGTTTGTCCTATGGAATATACCCAGGCGTTTCAGGCGAGACTAAAGGATAAAAATGCATCCTTGAATTTCATGTCCTGCTATTTGAGATCCAATCAGTTTCAGAGGTTGTACAGAGCACATTATTCAAACCCCATTAGAGGGTTAGCACCAGGGCAGAGGTAGTACTTTGACAGATCCAGAAAATTCAGGTTAGGTTGACTACTTTAAGGAAGGAAAATAGAAATCTATTTAACCATAGCCTATCCGGAGGCACTGCCTAATGCATCCTAAAGAAATAAGAGGAAAAACGGCAAAAGATTTTAAGATAAGCATCACTATAATTTGAAACATAGACCTCCCTGGCCAATCTCTTGAATTTTAATCAGTTTTTATAAAAATCTTGCTCAAAGGAAGAGCAGATCACAAGGTATTCCCTACAAAATACACTGGTATCATTGCATTCACTAAAATCATTTTTGCTGCTATTCCCAATTAATCTACAAATAGTCAAAGATATACCGGTTGATAATTGTGAGAGTTCGTACATTGTTAAGGTGTTTTCATGTTGATTTCCATGTCTTTGTGTCCTAGACTCTAATGTGGAAGTAAGCTTAAAGGGCAAGCGAACATTCTTAAAGGAGGGAATAACAGGAACAAAGAATTCTTCTCTTGAAATTCCCACCTATTGAACCCATCCCACCCACCTCCAGTGCTGCCCCTACAGTGAACATCCTCATCGTCTTCTTGTTTGACCCCATCAGTAACATTCTCTAGGGTCGAGGCCAAGTTTAGTTTGTCTATAGAGTTCCCTGGAAGCAGGGCTTGCCCACGTGATTGATTGAAGGAGTCCTCTTAGGAAAAGGGAGGTGAGGGAAGCATGACAGGGCAAGGGAAACAGCTAAGCAAGCTTCTGTGGTCTTGGCTGGAGATGAGCTGGAGGCAGATCTTACTCTTTTGTAGCGTTGCTTAAAGATGCCTGAGCCTTGGGGAAGCCCTGTGTGGGGACAGGGAAGAAGAAATCGTCCATCCTGTTCGGTGGATCATGTATTTGTACCCAATCTAACAGCAAGTTCCCAAGAGGGGACATAAAATTATTGGTACTTCAGAGTTGTGGGCTAGCAACGAGCAAGGCAAAGACTGATGAAAAGTGAGACTGCGTGAGCGAAGGCCTGGTAGCCTGAAATAGCATGATGTGTCCAGAAAGTGGCACCCAGGTCAATATTGTTAGAAATAGCCTGAGGTAAGGATAGGGCTATAGGGATGAGAGAGGGGTCAAGTCATAAAGGGTCATATGTGCCTGGTGAAGAAGCTTGGATGTTACTCTCACTCACTGGGGAACCACTGAAGGGTTTTAGTAGGGAAATGACACTGTGGGTCTTGTATTTGAAAAATATTATTATTCCAGCTAGGCAGTAGAAACTTTTTTATAAAGAGTATGCATGGGTGACCTAATGGGAAGCTGTTACAGTAGTCTGGGTAGCAGATGATGAGGACCTGAAATAGAGCGTGTGGTAGTGGTGGAGAGAATGGGATGGATTCAAGGACTATGTAGCTGAAATCTGCAGGACTTTTTAACTGATATAGGTGGCAGATGACTCCCAGGTTTTGAGCTTGAGTGAGTTGCTAGAATGGGAGACAGCTGACAATGAATAAGAATCAGTTAGGAAGGTAAGCTGGAGCGTGTGAGTGTACAAACAAGCAAGTGGCCCATGGACAGGTTGAGTTGGAAGCCATGGTCTGGAATCCTTGGCCCAGCCAAGCTAGTGAAATGGAACGGTCAAGACCATAAGCCCTTCTAGTTCAATAGGTGGGAGGCTCTGATGGACCCCTGATGAGACTTAGAGAGGTCCAACCCACAGCGGATGGGCCTCAAGGAATGTATATCCACTCCAATGGGCTACTGATGATGTGAATTTTGTTCAAACTTCAAAGCACAGAATACAAATGTCCATGGTTAATACACGTGGTTGTCTCAGACTATCCCCTCTCCAGCCCTGGCAGGATTCCATAGGTTTGTAGTTATCTCATTTTCACTCTCACCTACAATTTTATTTATTATGTAGTTCTTTAGCCTTAGAACTTGTGCCTTTGGCTCAGGCCGCTGCAAGTCACGAATACAATGAAATGTGGCATTTGTTAAAATATTGAAAACAACTCAGAAACTGCCATGACATTGCAGTTTATAATAAAAAGCCACCCCGAAAAAAATACAGGGTGTGCTCAAAAGCCCCAAAATCCTAGGGCCACCTTGGTTGTCTGAGAAAATATGGAGTTCCAGGATCTGGAAAAGCGTTAAAGACAAGCCTTAGAATATTCAAATATTGTGCCACCTTGGGGAGAAGTATGGTCATCGTCATCCAAGCCTCTTCTGTCTTTGCCTCTCATCTACTTCCTGACACCCTCCCCTTTGTCTTTAGATACCCATTTTCCTCTAGATTTTTCTTTTGACCTCACCATTGTTGAAGCAACAATTGCCCCAAACAACGTTAATCAGGTAGGGTAGACTTTACTCAAGGCTTTCGCAATAGGAGCGAGGCCAGAACAGAGTCTGACCTCAGTTCGGATGGCATGCGGCTAAGAGAGTTTTTAGGAGCTGGGACGCAGTGAAGGGAAACAGAACATCTGTGTGTGCTAATTGGCCTCCCCCAAAGGAACAGTAAGCTTTCTTCTATCTTCATAAGAGGAGGTAGCTTTACAACTTGGAGCAAGGTGTCCACCGAAGTTAGGCTCCTGCCCTCACAGAGACTGGAGAGAGGGGCGCTGTCTCCTTTGGTGGTTACATTTCAAGGAGATGGCTCCAGATCCTTGAGACAGTCATGGGCTATCAAATGGGCAGGAGGCTTTTAAAAGGATTTACATCTCAAAGGGACAGAGCAAGAATTTACACTTCCAAGTTTTCTAAAGAAAATGCTCTAAGAAAAGGGAGGTCAACATTTAGAGTCAGGAAGAAGCTGTGTGAAGTTTAGTCCAGCTGAGGGGCACGTTAAGTCAGCTTGGTCACCATAATTAATCACTTTTATCAGGAATGAGGTTAATATCGGGGACAGCCAAGACAAAGTAGAAAAGACCGTGGACAGTAAATCAGAAGAATTGTCTCTGAATCTGGTAAAAAATCCGCACTGAACAACTTTATTTTGATATTCAGATTCTACTTCAGTAAAATAGATAAAAGAGTGATTAATTGGGCCATTTATTTTAATCTTGAAAATCCATTACAACGTTTTTTTGCCCCATCCAGCTGAGCGTCATCCCATACAGGCAGAGTTTGGTTGAGGAATACATACACATCGGAGCTTGTCAGAACTCATCTTTCAAAGCCTCCCCAGAGTATCTGGGATAATCCTCCTCCTTTGGGAGTTGGTCCTCTGATCTCTGGAGAAGTCTAGGATGCCTGGTCCCCTTCAACCCCAATGTAGATTTGATAGTGATCTAGAACCTGAGGGACCTCTCAGAGGCACACACCTGGGCCTTATCCATGGAGGCGATGATTTCGCGTGGAGGGATAGAAGTCACAGCCTCCCTCCACCACATCTGGTGTGTAAGTTGGTTTGGAAGGTCAGAGAACAAGCAAAATAAAGGATCCTTAGGAGCTACTCATGCCAGCAATAATACTGAGGGCTTCCCCCGCTAACTCTGAGGCATCTCCAGTAAAGATGCCTGCTTGGGGGAGGGAAGATGTCTCCTAGGAAGGGGGCTTCTTCCTTGACAACTATCCCCCCACAATACTGCTCCTGCTATCTACCACGATCCAAGGAGCCTGAACCAGAGCCAGTGAAGCAGCCACTGCTCTGCTTTTAGGTTGACTGTCCTAGTCCTGGAGAAAGATAGGGAGTGACTATTAGCAGCTGTGGACAGAGTCACACTACAGAGAGGGCTATCCCGTGCTATATAAATCCAAAGAGCTCACTTGGGCAAATCTTTAAAAGTTTAAACCTTCTCTCCCTCTAGGTCCATGGGGAAAATAAATGCATCCCGTTTTTCTAAGGACACAGCAGCCTGCTCAGCAGCGCAGCCTCCCATTCCCTCAGGGTCTGTGCTGAATCTCTCCGGACAAGCTTTGCCCTTTCCGCTCAGGACAAGGGTCCACTGCAGGCAGTAGTCCAGGGTACAGCTGGTGAAACTCTTCCATTTCAACTGTGACCCGTGGGAGACCTTAAAGGAACGCTATAGGGAGCGTCCAACCCTATTGTCACCCACCAAGCCCTGACCTGCTGTACACAAGAGGCCTCAGAAATCTCTTCTATCCTCTCCGTCAAAGAGGAAATGACTGGTTCTCCACCAGAGGAATACAATTAAAATTCAGATATCTCTGGAGTGGACCAAATATTTTTTATTCATGACTCACATTGAATACACATTAAGTGTTTCCCATATGTTACATTAATATATATTAATCTCACTGAACCCTTGGATAGGGTTGGGAGCTAAAGGAAGGATGGAGCGGACATTTAATTCCAATCATGCCAAAGTGAAGGAAGACAAAGCACGTTCTGTTACTAATGTTATGAGGCCAAAGATCCAAAATGCGTACATTTACGTGAAAATGCCCTTTGGTGGAAGCCTTCTGTGATTTAGTTTCCATATCCAAATAGCGGGGCCAACTTAGTCAACACATATTTATAAAGCACCTATTATATATTACACGGCATATTAGATGTGTTATTATTATTAATAACTGAATTTTTAAGAACAAGGAAAATAAACATTTGGAAAACGTTTGGAAAGGAACAAAGTGTCTTAAAGATGATGACCAGCCTTATTTCCTACCTAGGACTGACCTTGAGGATGGGGAAAGCATGGGTGAGCTCCCAGACCCAAATCTACGTTGCAGGCAACCCTCAGTTTTATCTGCCCTTTTCCGTGAATTCTGGCAAGGTGAGGGCTAACGGGAAAATCAGATTTTGCTTTAGTTCCTGCTGCCAAAAGCTTCTCCCTCTCCCCTCGGCGGGAATAAGAGGCAGAATCTAATTGATAGAATTAAATCTCACCTCAACAGTGAGAGGCCTTCTCAGGGCTCCAGACTACCGCTGTGAGTGTAAATTTGCAGAGCTGAAGCAGGATACCGAAGGGCGAGAAGAGCCCTCCTTCTTTTGTCCTGATCCTGGTTCCTGTTTCTGGATTTCCGTTGCTCCTTCCCCATCCTATTCCCCATTGATGGCTCTCCGCAGAGTCTGTTTCTCCTTCTTCCTTCCATCCACAGTTGATAGTGACTCAAGTCTCAGCTGAAATCTCTTCCTTTCACGGTGCCTTGGGCCTTGTCAACACAGAAAGGTCAGCTCTCTGAATGCCTAGGAGGCGTACTTTAGCCCGCGCTCTCATAATGTCCTAAGGGGTTTTTCTCATGTGTGGAAGACACAGGATTTGCCGCTGGTAACAATTGCCAAACCCCACAGGGCTTCAGAGCCTTCGTGACTCTGGGCGCACAGTAGGTGTTTAATAAATATTTCTTGTTGAATGCGGGCTCACTGCCTGCTTGCTGGCCTTTTGTCCTTCCACACATATTCACTGACCCCCTGGCCCCTCCCCAGAAGGCAAGACAAACTATGGCCAGACTGGGCTTACTCCTCACCCTCAGAAGGAGAGTTCACTCCCTCTGTGGGACTTTGCGGAGTGTGTGATCGCGCCCTTTTCCAGCTCTGGCTTCCTTTCTGCTTTCTTTCCCCACCTTAGGAGGCCCTGGGGCCCAACCGACAGCGGTCTGAAAAAGCCAATAAATCTCTCCAGTCTGACAAATAAGACAGGGGCCTCGAAGGAACTCGGTGAGCTGCATGGAGTCCCGAGGCCGGCATTCACGACAGCCCCTGGAGGAGTCAGCCACGAGCTATGCAGCCACCACTCACGAGAACTGTAACTGACGGAGGAGGAGAGGAAATGGAACATTCTGACAGCAAGAGAATGAGTGGGCGCTGAAAGCTGTATGCGTGCTCCTCAGCAGGCTGTACCAGCCGGTTCAAAAGCTGAGGCTGCGCACTCGGCCTCGCACAGTGCCAGAACGAAGTCCACGAGGAGGTTACGTGGTCAGCAGAAATCACTAAAAACCTGGCAAGCCACCACAGTGCCCTGGAGGCCAAATCCACACCAGCCACGAGAAAAACAGATGTCTGTCACCATGCCTGACACAAGGAGGGGCACATTTGGGGATGGGACAGAGCTGGATTGAAAATGTAGAAGGAAGATAAGATAAGGTCAAGTTCAGAGTGGGGCACACGGAAGGGCATCAGTGAGATGCTGAGGAGCAGAGCCCAGCCTGAGAGGTCACCAGCAGCCGCGGCAGCTGCAGGTGCACGCCCGTCCAGCGCCTGTCCCACCTCCTCACACACAGTGGGTGCTCAGCAGACTTTGCTTGACACTCAATAATATTTTTCTTCTTCTTTTAAAATCCAGCTATTTTTTCAATAGTATCGGCAAAAGTTATCCAAGAGAAGAACGCACAATTTTCTTGAGAGCTCGGCTAAGTCTCTGCCCCACCAGCACATATACATTATTTGAAATGAACAAAGAATGTAAGAGAGACACAAGAAAGTTCCCTGAGAGACCAGGCGTCAGAGGTCGTCAGAGCAGTTACCACCTGTGGCTGTGCCTCTTACTCTTGAGGCTCGAGAGGCACAAAGAGGGGACAAGGGGACTTGTTTGAGTTAAAAGAGGAAAGGAGGGTTCCGGCATGGTTGAGCTCTCCCAGCGCTGTAACTCAGGCAGCTGAGGGCAGTCGCTCTCACTACAAGGGGAGGACGGACACGTGGATGGTGTGCACAATTACCAAACAAAGGCGTTTGACCGGAGCCTCCCAAGGTGACACGTGCCTGTCTTACCACAGACGAAGGGAAAGGATGAAGGAATCCAACACAGACACATCCTAATGCCACGAGGTAAGAACTGTGGGATAAAATAAGTTCTGATGAGTCAGAGGAATGGAAAGCACAGAATTTTTTTCTCAAACCCATATGCATAAAAGCACAAAAGCGTCTTCTTCCATGTCCCTTTAGATAAAAGCAAAATCTTTGTAATAAATATAATTAGACCTATTTTACAAATCTATTCACTAGCTGCCAGTCAGGGTTCTCATTTCCCTTTCCCTCTGGCTGTCAGAAAACAAAGTGTGATTCAGAGCCAGAAAGGTTTCTAGGCTAGTGAGGGAGGCATTGAGCCCATCAACTTGCCTTTGTGGGATCTGTCACCTTCACTCCTTCCTGAACTGAAGAAACCTGAAGCCTGGGTTGGCTTAATGGGGCTGGATTTGATATTATGTTTTAATTTTTCCGGCTTAGAAACTCAAACTGATTTGCTTTAAAACTCTAGACTGCAATACAGAGAAGAATTCTATCTGCCCAGTGGGAAAAGCAAGATGAAATTGTAGCCCCCTATCTGGGAGACAGGATACTCAGGGAAATGTCTCCAGCACCCAGTGTATCAAGGTCTTGCCAAATGGCCTCCCAGGGTAATTGCTACTACGTTGGTGCATTCTCTGGGGAAGCTTTCAGAAGGCAACAACATGGTATGATTTCCAATTAAGTCTGAATCCCTCATGAGATTGAGCATCATAATTCTTACTTTGGGGAAAGGTCCGATTTCCATAGCAAAGAAAAGAGGACATTGTAATATCCTCTCACACTTCGAGCTCTTGTAATTTCCTTCAAAGTGATTTTGTATCTAATATCTCATTCTGTCCTCATAATAACTCCATTCCATGTCAAGGGCGGCCTTTATCCCCACTTGGGAGAAGGTTTGAGCCAGGAGCATAGTTAGCTCCTCCTCCCAAATCCAGTGTTTTTTCCACCCAGCTTCAGAAACAAATCTTGACTCAAGATGAGGAGATTTAAGTTCAAGACAGCAGAAGAGGCCATTAGACTGTGGACTTTTAATTCTTCCTGCACCTCCCCCTGCAACTCCGATCAAGAAGTCTGCCGGCAGGTTCAGAGCTGCCCCCAGCAGGCTTGCATGGCAGTATCAGCCCCTCCAGGTACCGAGGGAGTACCCACTGCTGGCCCTTTGCTTATGCTGCTCCGATCACCAGGAATATTTTTGCCATTTTTGTCCACACTTCCAAATGCTACCCATATTTCAAGAACTAACTCAAGCCTGAGTTCCTCCTGAAGCTTCCCCCCGCCTCACTGCCCAGAGTGATGGCTCTACTCTCTATTTAGGCATCTTTTCAAGGATCTGGCAACTGTGTACACACTGTAACATGTCCTGATACCCTTAAAGCAGGTGATTCCTTGAGGGCCGGCCCGTGACATCCTGTAAGACCTACACGTGAAACAATTTTAACAGTTTGAAGAAGTATTTAAGCTCTTAATTGTGTGGAACAAATAGTGTGTCCTAAGAGATCCACAGTGGAGAAGATGAACTGAGCTGTAGTCCTTGCACAAGGCTGCCAGGAAGGTGCACGTTGGACCCTGGACCCTCTGCCTGGCCTGCTGTGGACACAGCCTCTCTACTGAGATGTGTAGAGCGAAACGGCTACCGTGCCTTAAGAAGACTTGCCTTCTTAGATGCTGCAACTGACACTGTAGAATTAATTTGTTTGTTTCAACATGGCCTGAGGCAGACAATTACAGATCCATCTTGGAAATAGGGAAATGAAAGTATAAAGAGGCAAGCAAATGGTTCAAGTTTGCAGAACTGGTTATGTCTGTGGATTTGGAAATCTAGTGTGGAGGTTATGATCTGGTTTGAGGATTTGAAACAAGAAAAGACATTCCTATTCCTTATGAACATGAGAGAAACCATCTCAAAGAAACATCGGGTTGCCCAGCCTGGACATAAATCTCCCCATAGCAGGCCCAGGCTCCCAGCCGCTTACAGAACTGTGGCTTGAGTTCCTAAAATAACTCAGGGATAACCTGTGGTGTGTGACCTTTCACCGCGGGCCTCTGGCTCCAGCCCTGGAGCAGGCAGCAGGCATGAAGGGGCTCATTTTTATTACTGAGTTTCACTTCTCTGGGAGTTCTCCTCTCACTGCGTTTGTCATTTGGCCTGATAGGAAGAACACTTTCCTGGAGGTGGAGCCCCAAAACCAAGACCTTCTGCCTAAACTCATCCAGTGTTAGAAATCAGCTGGTCCAAAATTCTTTTTTTTGTCCCCTTAACTTTTTTTTTTATTGAGATCACATTGGTTTACAATATTATGCAAATTTCAGGTGCACATCATTATATTGTGGCTTCTGTATAGACTGTATTGTCTTAACCACGAAAAGTCTAGCTGCCTTCTGTCACCATACATATGTGCCCTTTACCCTTTTTGCCTTCCTCCATCCCCTTCCCCTCTGATAACCACCAATCTGTTCTCTGCATCTATGTGTTTATCTTCCATATATAAGTGAAGTTACTTGGTATTTGTCTTTCTCTAACTTGTTTTGCTTAGCATAATACCCTCGAGGTCCATCCATGTTGCTGCAAATGGTACAATTTTGTCTTTTTTATGGCTGAGTAGTATTCCATTGTATATATATACCACATTTTCTTTATCCATTCATCCACTGATGGGCACTTAGGTTGCTTCCACATCTTGGCTATTGTGAATAATGCTGCAGTGAACATAGAGGTGCATAAATCTTTTTGAATTAGTGTTTTCATGTCCTTTGGATAAATACACGATAGTGGGATAGCTGGGTCATATGACATTTTTATTTTTAATTTTTTGAGGACTCTCCGTACCATTTTCCATAGTGACTGCACCAGTTTGCATTCCCACCATCAGTGTATGAGACTTCCCTTTTCTCCACATCCTCTCCAACACTTGTTATTTCTTGTCTTTTTACTAATAGCCATTCTGACAGTTGTGAGGTAATATCCCACGGTAGTTTTGCCTTGCATTCCCCTAATAATTAGTGATGTTGAACATCTTTTCATGTGCCTGTTGGCCGTCTGTATATCTTCTTTGGAAAAATGTCTGTTCATATCCTCTGCCCACTTTTTTTTATCAGGTTGTTTTTTTGCTGTTGAGTTGTATGAGTTCTTTATATGTTTTGGAAATTAACGTTTCATTGGATATATAACTTGCAAATACTTTCTCCCAGTTGGTAGGTTGTCTTTCCAGTTTGTTAATAGTTTCCTTTGCCTTACAGAAGCTTTTTAGGTTGATGTAGCCCCATTTGCTTATTTCTTCTTTTGTTTCCCCCGCCTGAGGAGACACGATAGTCAAAAAGGTACCACTAAGACTGATGTCAAAGAGTATACTGCCTATGTATTCTTCTGGGAGTTTTATGGTTTCAAGTCTTACATTCAAGTCTTTAATCCATATTGAGTTAATTTTTGTGTATGGTATAGGATAATGGTCTACCTTTGATACCGAACTTCTTAATCTCAGGTCTGTGCCCAATGCACACTAAGCCAATCGCTGAGACACCAGTGCTTGGAGGTAGAGAAAGGTTTATTCGAATTGGCCAAAATAAAAAGGCTGGAGAATAGGTTTTCTCAGATCTGCCTTAACAAAAGAAGGAAGCAGGGGATCTTTGTAGAGCTAAGGGGCTTGGGACAGGGAGTTTTGGGGAAACAAAGGGGAAGTCCATGTTTTTTTCACTCAAGATAAGACCTTGAGCAACCAGACTTCTTGGCATCAGTGGCAGCTGGGGGCTGGTTATCTGGTGGTCATAGCTTCCTTAAAGGCATTCTTTTCCTCTGCCAAACAAGCTCATAAATTCTGCGACCCTTGAGTCACCCCTTTTGGTTAGACAAGAAAGCAATAAGTTATCAAGCTATAATTATGTGCAAGCCGTGAAGCAAGCATTTGGACTCAACAAATACATCAAACAGGGACTAAGATTGCTTATTAACATTTTTCCTTTGTGTCTGTGTTGGGAACAAGGTCAGTTGGAGGGTTACCATGTTCTTATGAAATATTTACTGTAGCCCTCAGGTACCCAGCTTCACTTCCATTGTTTTGCATGTGGCTGTCCAGTTTACCCAACATCATTTATCGAAGAGATTTTCCTTTCTTCATTTAATGTTCTTGGTTTTTTGTCGAAAATTAGCTGTCCATCAATATGTGGTTTTATTTCTGGGCTTTCAATTCTGTTCCATTGACCTGTATGCCTGTTTTTCTGCCAGTACCATGCTGTTTTGATTACTAGAGCTTTGTAGTATATACTGAATTCAGGGAGTGTGATACCTCTAGCTTTGTTCTTTTTTCTCAGGGTTGCTTTGGTTATTCTGGTCCAAAATTCTTAGTTAAAAGTTGAGGAAGCTGAAATCCAGAGAGGTTAAGTGATTTGCCCAATTTCACATAGCAACAGTCCAGGCCCTGAGAGTTGAATCCTTGTACACTAGTTTATCAGGCTGACAATTCAGTGACCAGGTAAGGGATGAGTGAATGGACTATTACATCTCCAAAAGGAAGAGAAAATTGACACCTGAATAGCCAAGGGGTCGTGAGAGAAAGTAATGAAAAGTGGAGAGGGAGAATGACCTCCTGGGACTTGGGCCGTATGTAGCCATTTGAGTGATGTTGTTACAAAGCCACCCCAGGGAAAAGTGGTCACAGAATGTGTTTTTGGAACCCCTCCCCCTCGTTCTGTGGCATTCTTGTTCTTTCCCTTGTATCTCTACCCTCTCCTGAATCCCGCTGCTCACCAGGAGGGCTCAGTCACTCACATCTTAGGATACCTGCATGTGAAACCATCTCTCTCAACGAAGAAGGCCAAATCCCGACCTTTGGGTTAAAAGTCTTCTCTCCTCTGACACTGAGTGCTGGATCCTGTTCTGCTCTTGACTTCATCTCTCTACATAATTGTTCACCTAGAGATCTTGCAGCTTTCGCTTCTGTGAGATAACCACTAACCCACGTCTCCAGCCTTGACTTCTATTGTGATTTCCAGATATAGGAAAGAGACAGGACTTTAGAGTTAAGCAGATATTGGTTCGAGTCTCAAATCTTTGCTCTCTAGTCTTATAATCTGAGGCAAGAGGTTGGACTTCTGTAAGCTCCAGTTTCCCCCACAGTAAAAAGGGAATACAAATAGCATCCCCTGAACAAGGTCCTTGTGAGGATTAAGTATATAAGAGCTCTCTTCTAGACACTGTCTATGGATGAATTCCATTAATTATCATCTCCAGCTTCTGGTAGATGTTTGGATGTGACTATCCCACTGGAGACTTAAACTCAGAATACGAAAGGCAAGGTCATCATGCCTGTGATAAAACTAGAAGACACAAGCAGAACAGTGGTTCCAAACCCCACTTGAGAGATGAGAGATGAGCCATCTGACCAGCTTTCATTGACCTAGGATCTAGGCCAATGGTTTTCATCCTTAGCTGCACACTAGAATCGCCAAGGAAGCTTTATAAGCTCCTTGTGCTGGGTGCTCCCCCTGGTCTAAGATGCAGCCGGGGACCTCAGACCACCACAGTCTTGGGATGAGGTGAAGCTTGTAGGTGCTACTCATTATCCCAAAGGCAGACGAGAGAGTGAGGCCAGAACTGATGCAACTGAACCAAAATTTTAATTTTTACAAGGAAAAAGTTCTGGCTGCCTAAATGCTGATGATGATCTTTGAATATTTATCTGAAAGAAAAGAGGAAAATGTGCAACATTTTAAAAGGCTGAAATCTCGCCAAGAAAATCATAAGCTTCTTGAGCACAAGAATCGTGCCTTAGGTACAGTCTTTGCTGCTCTTCCCGCCCTCCTGGTAAGGGGCCCTGTGATAGAAAATGGCGCCTAAGCTGCAGAGAAAGCTCGCTCTGCCTCCAGGAGAGTCTGTAGGATACAGAGGACTAGCTGGTTGTGAGCATTTTATTGTGACAAGCTCCTCACGGTTTTCCCTGAAGATGCTTAAATAAATTGAAAATTTAAAAATAGCTTCAGTTTTTTAACGTCAAATTTAAATGACGTCCTTGGCATGGTCATTTCATAAATTAAGATTTAAGAGAAAAGGCTTGCTTTATTAGAAAGTGTGTATTACATTAGGAGGTGGGAGGCAGGGTTTTTCTTTTTAATCACCCGTATTATTTCACTTCTACTATGTACAAGCAAAAGAATTATTTTTTTAAGTGGCGGGCAGATTATGACATAAAGTGAGAGATCCCTGAAAGCAATACTTCAGCTGCCTAGTAATTCATCCTGATGCTAACAGAAACCACAAACCTGGGGATTTCAGGGAGATTCTTTTGGGCTTTTGCTCAGATGAAATGTTGCACCTTTAAAGGTGGTTACAGGATGAAATAGCATCAAGACCTGTGTGCGGGGAAGTCAAGAGTTCAGACCAGCTCTCATTTCCTTCACATTATCTTCCCAGGTCCAGCCCAGAGCCTCAGGTCGGCTACAAATTATGAATGGTGTTTATGTTTCTAAAGGGTCTTTATAACAGATGCCCATAATTTACTTAGACATACACATTTGGTTTTTGTTTTTTTTAAAGAGAGAAAATTTGCTATGGGTATTCAGTCTTTTCCATGAAACTTCTGAAGACGAGGCCCTAGTTTAGACACAGCAGTTGCCAAGAGCAAGTCACAAAATTGAGAATGAAAGAATATTCCCTCACTTCTCAATGCTTCTCTACACCAATTAATACGGCACTAGTTATTTAATGCCTTGCATTTGTTGGGCAACTACCTTTTCCCGGCCAGACTTGGTCCAGGATCATGCAATGTCACATTAATACGCTTTAGGGATGGAAGTTGTTTCCGAGGCTTTGTGAGGTACTGCATCCAAGCTGAACGGATCAAGGCGCATTGTGATGAAATGGCATATCTTCTCCCCTCTTTGGTGCCCCATCTACCTCCTCATTTTCTCCAATCCAGACAGAATTATGGTTACACAAAGATGTCATGGATTCACAGAGGGCAGAATGACTGTCCCAGAAGATGCATTTTCAATAAGAGTACTGTGAGCCCCCCCAGGGTGGAGAGCCTCAGTGTAAGGCTCGGGCTTGGGGGGATCTCTCCCCTGTGGCCCGTGGTCCCTGTCACACTGTTGGTACTGCTAGGCATGTATCAAGTGAGTGCGTGGCTGAGGGCTGGAGACGTGACGTGGAAGTTACATAGACGGTTAGAGAGACTCTCAAGCCCTGATTCTTCCATATTTGTCCCCTAGGCCACAAAGTATTAAGATTTTACTTTATTTTTTAATATTTTACTGGATTTTCCTTTCAAACTACAAAATTAATACATGCTGCTTGTTGCAACAAATTAAATCAACAATTCACCACAGGGAATCACAAAGTAAAAGTCAACCACTCCTTTACCTCCCCTCCCCTGCGCAGCCGCTCCTCCAAGGAAATCAGTGTCAAAGCCTGAGCGTGCGTCCTTCCACGCTGTTCTCCATCCTCACACACATGCACACAGCCACACACACACAGACACATAGAAAACACACACTCAAAATACAAAGACTTCTTTTCAGTTCATATATACTACCCAACGAATTGCCTTTTTTCAATAAATATTACATCGTATATATTCCTTGATAGCTGCATAATACCCTAGGTGGATGCACCAAGATGTATTAATTTGATATCCCAGCTTCTCTATTTTGTCACCACTATAAATAATGCTTCAGTAAACACCTTTGTTTTCACATATTCTTATAAACCGATGTATTTCAGTAGGATAGCTTCCCCAAAGGTGCTTTTCTGTGTCAAAATGCAAGTGTATTTTTACTTGAGTAGGTTCTGCCAAGTTATTTTCCAAAACCATTGAAGCAATTTATACCCCTACCAGCAACATAAACGGAATGTCCCTTTCTCCTGTGTTAACAGCGCTGGATACGATCGCTCTTCTAAATCATTGTTGTTAAGATTTTAAAAGGAATTATTACCTGTTTTTAGAAAGAACTGCTTTTAGTCACACAGAGAGAAAGACTTACAGAGCGTACTATTCTGAGTCCTGTCTCCGCGCCAACCACAGTTAATCTTAGCAGACAGGCCATTGTAACAGCGTGAGGTTAAACACACAGGTTCTTCCAGGGACCCAAGCCCTCGCCTTACTGTCCAGCAACTTGGCTTCACCAACAAACAGAATCCTCATCTGTTCCCTCCCTGCAGGGCTTTCCCAGGCTTTGCCTTGGTGTTGACTGTGGTCCCTGGTCCTGAATATTGACCTTGTGCTACTCTTGGGATGGACTGACTCGGGGAAGACATTCACCTTCGGACACCCTGTGTTTGTCCAACACATGAGACAGAGTAAGTGATCAATGCCCATTGTTGGTTATAATACAAAGTTGTATCACAGCAATGAGTCCCTTGGAGATAATTAATGTCATAACATGCATGTGAGAATTCTTACAAGACATAGTAAAGATGCAGAATGAAGCCAGCTCACATCAACTCCCTCCCACAAGGGTCTAGTAAATGAGTAAATACTCAGTCAAAACTTTAACAGCAACAGGCAGACAAGGAAGGAGTTCCAACATAACGCACAATGCATAACCTGTGTATAACGCTCCTTATAGAAGGGACAGCAAAGAAAAGAAACAGATGATCATAATGCGGCTCAGAGTAGCCCCACATCTGGCCGCCATCCTCACCCAGGAGCAGAAATGAGAAAACAGGAGTCAACGAAGCCCTAAAAATTCTCCCTGATAGCTTACAATTTGGTGCATCCCTTTAAAAAGTTCAAGGGGAAAATTAAAACTCCTATTACCATTGGGACAGCAACAAAAGAAGAGAAGAGGTCCCAGGATATGCCTCTTTATAGAACCCTATTTTGAGTTGGAAGAAGGCTATTTACCATTATTATTTTTTGTACTGAATATTTATTGAATACTAACTTTAAGCACCATTTAAAGTTATTCATTTGGATTATCTTAGTACTTCTCAGTTCAGAAAGAGTGGGATATACTGCAGGCTCAGAAAAATAAGGTAATTTAGATTCTTACATTCATTTATTCATATGTTAATACAAGTAATGTTAAGTGAGTGTCTGCTGTGTCTCAAGTCCCATTAGGTGTCAGAAATATGTTGATGGACCTGAGTGATAAATCCCCTACCTCATGGATCTTATATTTTAGTAGGAGGCGTAGGCACAAGCTAATAAATAATAAAATATACAATGTGTCAATGTCATGAATCTTATAAAGAGACAAAGAAAGAATTATTCTGACACTTGCTAGATGGTAAGGAAGACAGTCAAGACTATTGCCATAGGGGTATTGATTAGGGAGAGAGGTTGGGCTCAACTCCGAACACAGCAGGACAAGTGAGGATATATAGCCAAGGAGCAGGGTAGGGGTGGGTGGATGGAAAATTACTATGAGGAGACATCAAAGTTAGGGGGATTAAATCGACTTAACAGGATTCTTGCTGAAGTCAGGCCAAGCGCATAGACATTGAAAAGGGGGATGAGGATCTTGATCAGATATCAAGGGTGATTGATATCAAAGTTGGGGGTATTTTCACTGAACTGACTTAGCGGGATTTTTGCCACTACTGAGCTATGCAGACCAAAGACAGGGCCCAAGGATGAGTTCTAATCAAAAAGAGGCTCAGAGGAGCCTGTCTAAAGTTTGATCAAGGAGAGAGTCTTAGTGAGTCTCAGAGAGAGAGAGAATAATCAAATTCACCTTAAAAAGGCTTCTGCCTCCCTCACTCCAGAGCCTTTAGGCTACAGAAAAGTAGCTGGACAGCCATGGTCAGCCTTTGAACTAGAGCTAGTTGGAAGGAGAAGAGGATCAGGTCTAGTTTAAGGTAAAAATTGTCAGGATGTATTCATTCATACGTTATCAGAGCTCAAAAAAATTTTGAATAAAGTGATCCACATTAAGTATGCAAAAAATGAAAACAGACATTATCATCAGAGTTATGCAAGCGTACCATGGTCAAAACAAACTGAGACAGAGAGAGAGAGAGAGAAAGAGAGATGGAGATGGGGAGGTGAGGAGGAAGAAGAAGGCAGAAGGATCATAACATACAAAAGACAAAAAATGAATTGATTCAGGAAGAAAGTATAATCCAGAACAGATATGCCAGGAATGATTATAACTACAGGGGTATTTAATAAAACAAAGAGAGTCAAAAAAATAATTAAAAACTCATAGAATAAGTGATTAAATGAACAGATTGAGTGAATAAATGATAGATTAGATTATAAAATATGATGAAAAGAGAGTTCATAGAGCTAAGGAAGTAAATTGCGAACACAAAGTATGCCATTACATATGTAATCAGTAAAATAGTTATACAATAAAGGATATATGTGTGTACTTTCTAATAAATAAATTAGATACATCAAGAAAAAAATGGACATGATTGAAAATCCAATTAATTGGCTGGAGAAAAGACATGAGATCATCAGTGAATTCATGGGTACAGAGAAAAGAATTAAAAAATCTAGAGAGGAGACAATCGCCAGGAAAGAGGGGAAAAATACAATCCAACATGAAAACAATTACATAGCTAATCCAACAACAACAAAAAGCTGAAAACTCCTCTAAATTTATAGAAAAATTTTCTTGAAATAAAAGAAGAGTGGAATCTGCCGATTAAAAGAGTGTACTCTATATCAGGAAGTACTGACATCCAGACATATTATAAATAAATTCCTGAGCCTTAAGGATTTAAAAGAAAATTTCTTTTTAGGCATCCAGTAGTTAAAACTAGTTGCCTCCCAGAGAGAAAGAGAAATAAAACAGGATGATCTCATATTTCTCCACAGTGACAGGTAGTGCCGGAGGCAATGGAAAGGGACTTCCACTTCCAGTAAGGCAGTAGACTAAGTGTCTGGATTGACCCTGTTACCGAAAAACAAAAAAACTTTGAGAAAGTAGGATGCAGAGTCTTAATTCAATCCATTGGTGACCTGGTAAGACATAAACGATCCTTAGGTCAAAATAGAAAAGAACTATGAGAATATAGAAACTAAGTTTGAACACTGAAGTCAGTTTTCATTCCAGAACACTTGATGAGTCTATGGAACCTGAGCATTAGCTACAAATTCCAGGACCATCCAGAGTGGGAATCCAACAGGCAATCTTCCTCCAATAAAACTAAGACCCTCCCCACTTGGCGAAGTGAGGTTTTTGGTTCAGTGTCATACTTATCCTGAAAGACAGTTCCCCAAATCCACATTCCTGTGTTGGCATGAGCAACGTTCTTTCTAAGTTTTCATTTCGAAATAATTTCCAATTTATAGAAAATCTGTGAAATAATACAAAGAAGGTCCTATATCTTTCATTCAACTTTGATATTTGATATAATTTTGCCACATTTGCCTTGTCATTTTTTAACGAATAACTTGAGAGTAAATTGCTGACATTATGATGTATTTGCTCCTAAATACTTTAGTGGATATGTATTTCCTAATTAATAGGACATTCATTTGCATAACCGCAGTACAACCTCAAAATCAAAGAATTTAACATTGACAAAACACTACGTAATCTATAGACCTTTTTCACATTTAGCCAACTGTCCAAATACCGTCCTTTATAGAAATTTTTTCTAGTCCAGGAGCCAAACCAGAATCATGTATTTCATGTTTATGTTTCCTTCATCTCCTTTAATCTGAATGGTTTCCAAGTCTTTCTTCGTCTTTCTTAGCATTTTCATTTTTAGAAAGTACAAGCCAGTTAGGATGTCCCTCAGTTTGGGTTGTTATGATATGTCCTTATGATCCAATTCAAGTGATAGACTTTTGGAAAAATTACAACATATGATCCTTCTCTTCGTATCACATTAGGAAGCACAGTCATATGCTTTCTTGGTTTGTCCCATTATTAGGAACGTTAACTTTGAACACTTGGTAAGGATGGTGTCTGCTAGGTTTTTTTCCCTAAAATTGACTGACTTTTCCTTTAGTGATTAATAAGTAATTGGTGAAGAACTGCTTTGAGACTATAGATGTTCTCTGCCTTATCAAACTCTCACAAACGAATTTTAGCATCTGCTGATGATTCTTGACTAAATTAGTATTTACTATGATGTTCGCAATGATTCTTTCCAAGCTCCATCACTCTTTCTCCATGCATTACTTGGCATTTCACTGTAAGGAATAACTTTCCTTCTTTTTTTCCCCTTCTTTCCTTCTCTCCTTCCTTCTTATTATCATGGATTCTTATCCTTCTTTCCTTCTCTCCTTCCTTTCTAATTATTATCATGGATTCTTATTGTATTCGATGGATTATAGTTAAGCTCTAATATGATTCTAGTGATCAAATGTCCGCAGATTTGGCCAATAGGAGCCCCTTCAAGCTAGCCACTGTGTTGTCTTGACATGTCCCCATTCTTTGATGAGTACTTCCTTACTTTCTGGCACAAAAAGTTGTTCCACATCTTCTTGTACTTCCCTGCCCCAGACCTGCAATAAGTGATTTCTCCAGGAAGCCCCAGATTATTTAAGTGGGAAGTGGTATTTAGAAGCAATGATCTGGGTGCTAAACGTATGGACTGAATGTTAACACTTTATCATTCTGTAAGTTTGGATGCTTCTAGATGATAAGTACATTGTAAGATCAGTGGATCCCATTGTCTTGTGCTTGTTGCTACATTGCATTGCCATAACATGCTCCCTTGGACAGAAGTAAGGGTCTGTGGAATATCAGGCAATCTGTAGAATCTCAAATAGTGGTGCTGGTGGCAAAGAAGGGAAGGAAAACCCCTACCCGGAGGAGGCACCAGGACAAATATCTGCCCATGTCCAGAATGGAAGGATTCCGATGCAGTTCATCTGCCATCCAATGGCTAGCTGCTCATGGAGAAGTGATACTATACCAAGGGGTCAGCATTAGTCTTAGTGATTGACAGTTTGGGCATTCAGTTATGACAGTGGCAAAGCTCAAAGCCTCCATCTGTGCCACCATGGCCACGATCTTAATGGGCCCATTTGCTTGCTTTGGAGTAGTCAAAGAGGAGTCTGGTTGACGTCTGTAAGTCAGGTCATCCTGTTCGGTTACTTGTTTAGTATCTCTCTGTGGTGGGCACTCTGTGATGGGTCTTACTGTGAGACACAAATATCTTCACACTTTGAGTTTATTCCATAGGTCCATACAGACTTACTTTTCTCTAATTTCCAGCCACGTTCCTTCTAGGCCCCTGATGTGGCTTGAGACCTAAAATTTAGGTCCAAATACTATGTGCTGCCTTGATGTTTGAATCTATTACTCACCATAACGGATCTTGGAAGGTCAAGGCACTCTTCTTACCCATTATGATAACTGTATCCTCTTGGCCTCTGACGATAAATACTTCCAGTAGGTCTGTGCAATTCTGGAGTCACTCTCATTGATTCCACAGAGTCCAGTTTCATGAGGGCATTTTCCAACATCAGCTCTGGCTTTAAGAGAACAACCACATGGAAGAGTCTCTGAATGATCCAGATGTCCTCCCATAAATGTGTTCCTTATGACCTTAGTGAAGAAATGTCCTCTGGGCCCTCTGGGGAAACATTTTTGGTGATGGGTTTTCAGAGCTTACATAGTAAATCCATCCTACTGTTCCCATTTCCTTTTACAATCTAACTCTTTCTTCAATACTAAGTCAAGGAAAAATTAACATCACCATCTCATTTACTGTAGGATATTATCATGTTCAAACTTCAAGGAGCCACCCAACAGATGACTAGATTATCTACAGATGTCCTTGCCAGGGCGTTGGCTTATGTATGGTGCAAGTGCCTCCACGTCAATCACTTCTTCCCTAGCCAGCTTTTATCCTAGCCCTACTGTCCAATATCCTCAAGCTCTACTCCCGCACACATTTCCCCAATTTCTATTGGGAAAACTAGCCAGCTCCCGTCATCCCGTTAAGCATATAATCTATTTACCTCAAGGCCAATAATTGCAGTTACCCCTCAGATGACTCAAACCAGGAAAGACGAACACTGATCTGGAATGTAGGAAGAGTGGTGATGGCACGTTGTACTGAAAACAAGTGTCACCTGGCTTCAGGTGAAGCCGTGCTTTATTTTTCAGGCAAGGAGAAGCCGTTCTCCTCTGACAATAGAGAAGATGCTGTTTTGCATCCTGAACATTTAAGTAGAATTTGGGGTTTAAAGATTCTCAGGCTCATCCGTCCAGATGTCCCATCCTAGGTCTCAGCTTCCCACTATTCTCTCATCAGTGACTTGTTAAGGCCGAGCATTTGGTCTCTTTTGCAGCCTGCCGCTTTACAATGGGATTTTGGACCTCATTTTCAAACAGTCTCTCATATGACTATAGGAGGTGACAATTTCCAAGTCTAATGCTATTAATGTCCTTTGGCTTTTATAGAGTGTCTTTAGTTGCATTTTGATGCCCTAAGCCTATTGTCTATTTTTGGAAATGCTTCTGATGTTGTTATTGAAGCTGGACTGCCTCATAATACTTATAAACATTATTTACCCAATACTAGGTGTTACGATCCCCACAGATCTCAATGCCTCGTCTCCCACCTGTCCGTTATCCCAATTAACCACAGATGATGCCACTGCATGCCTGGGATTACGAGCACTGCTCCACTTACCATCAGCATGGGGGTCCTCATTGCCATCAATAAGCTCAAAAATACCAAACCATTATCTTGAGGATCTGCTTTTCTAATGAAGTAGCTCCACCTCTCGTATCAATATCTTAGAATGAATTCAACACTAAAAACACCTGAGGCCAGGGCTATGCACTCTTACTGTCTGAAGAAGTACAATTCCAGAGAGCTACAGTAGAGAATATGATAAGTGAGGTAGGCAAGGTGAGGAGACAATGTACAGATGCGTTATCAAGTGGGCAATTGCTAAGTGTGAATGCTTGCTTGACTCACAGGAATGCGGCCCCAAGAAATGTATAAACTGTATCTCAAGACCCGCTCCCGTTTTGGGATTGCGGAGAAAGGGGGAATAGTTTAACATTGGCTCTCATTTTCCCTTGGTCAAAAAATCTTCCCCTGAGTGTTAACTCCCCTTCGCTTTTGGGTCATGAACGTGCTGAGAAGGATCCTATGGTGACATCCACAGGGAAGCCTCACGCTAGGAGTTGAAATGCACAGCATGGCCAGTACTGACCCACTGTCAGGTTATAGCTCTATCAAATTGGTCCTAGCTAAGGCAAAGTTACAACAGGGAAGAGGTGAGGCCAGAAAGATCTTAGCGATGCATAAGAGGTATTTGATTCTCTAATCTTTTTTAGGTTTTGAATAAACTTAGAAAAAATAGTTCTTAAGGAATGAATAAATATTTATCTGAATTTGAACTCTCCCTTAACTTTTTTCTGTCGATAAAATGAAGAATTCTTAAATGTAATACTTTTATTTTATTTTTTGCTGAAGATTAGCCCTGAGCTAACATCTCTGCCAATCTTCCTCTACTTTACATGTGGGTTGCCACCCCAGAGTGGCTGATGAGTGGTGTAGGTCCACACCTGGGATCCAAACCCACAAACCCAGGCCACCAAAGTGGACCATGCCGAACTTAACCACTATGCCAAAGGGACAACCCCTAAATGTAATACTTTTAAAATTAAAAATAATATGTAAAGTCTGAAACTGCACTTGGAAATCTCTTTGTCTTCCTCTTCATCCCTTTGTTTATATATCTGATAGAGAAATACCTGAGATAGTCACAAATTGACAACACTAGTGTTTTTTAGGATTTGAGGTGATTTATTACTTTATACTTTTCTGAATTGCTTGAATGTTTTATAGTGAGTATGTATCATTTTTATAAATGCAATAAAGTCATCATTCAAATAATTTTGGCATCAGAGTCTTTGATGTTGCCATGGGTAAGTGAATCTTTGCTCAATTCCTATCCAATAATCAAATGCACCTAAATTCATCCAGAGCAGGAGAAATTTACCTAGTATTTACAATAATAGACAGCACCACAAGCAATTCCCCAAAACTTTCTCCACATGCCTGGAAATTTTTCACAATGTTTGGGCTAATATCTGGGCTACAAAACCAGAATACGTAATTTACAAGTTAAATGTTCATCATTCCAATTTCTTAAAATGTTCAAACTAAGACTGGGAATTACCTTATTAGAAGAACAAAAACATATCTAGCTCTCCATTTGATGACTAGAGTTAAAACACGTACCAAATCTGAAAAAGATCGACATCAATTTCAGAATAGTTAAAGGAATCCCTCTTTGAAACCAAAATGTATCCACAATATGTACCAATAAATCTCAGAAGTGGCCATCATCTATATCAGTTAGGTATTGTTGTGCAATCAACTGTCAAACTTAGTGACTTAAAGTACATCATTTGTTATTTCTCCAGAGTCAGTGGGACCCCTGGGGAGTTCTGATCTTGCTAGGCTCTCTTAAGCATCTGTCATCAATTAGTGAGTTGAATGGATCAGCTGATCACTCCAGGAGGGCCTTGGCTGGGATGGTATGATTCCGCTCCATGAGGTCTCTCATGCTGCAGCGGCTAGCCTGGGCTTCCTCACTTGAACACTGGACAGATTTCCAACAGAAAAAGTAAAAGCCCGTAAATTCTCTTGGGGTGTAGGTTTAGGCCAAGCACACCATCACTTTCTGCACGTTTCTACTGGTCAAAGCAAGGCACAAGGCCAGCCCAGGTGCAAGCGTGGGGAATTAGACTCAGCTTCTTGGTGGGAAGAGTTATAAAGACACATGTACGAGAAAGGGACGAAATTGAGGCCACGTTTACATTTCAATCTATTGTAAACTTTGAAAATTGAAGATGTCTCTAAAATGTGTCACGTAAATGTCATTCTATTGTAGATGAGCAAACTAAATATTAAAGTGGTTCTGTAGCTTTTTCAATGTTACAAAGCTAATTAGTGACAGATGTAGAACAGCAATCAATTTACCTTATTCTAACAGAAGGCAGAATTTTACTATTTTACCTGAAAGGCCCCAAGGCACCAAGGGCCCCAAATAGTCAAATCCAAGCAGCGTTCGTAATAATTTCTAATGAGGCAAAATCCTTGGTGGCCCTCACTTTTTTTGGGGGGGGGGGGGTGAGTGTTCATCTCTTTTGATGCCTGGCCTCCTGCAGGCCTTCGTTTTCCTCCAGAACTGTGCAGAATTGCTACCTCTCCTCCAGACACATGGTGACCACGTATCACTGACCCATGTGCTTGACCTTCTTGCTCAATCCGTGTTTGTCTCTCTGTTACTCTATTTCTTCAGGACCCTGCTTTATGGTCAAATAGCAATAATGTCATGGAATTATGGTATTACTTCAGGCCATGCCGTGAGTAGTCTGCACTGTGTCAAAGGTGAGAGGCTGTTGAACAACATAACAGGTCGTGGGTGACTCTTGCTCTTGGTTGAAAGAATTTCTTCCCTTGAGGAAGCAGTCACCGTTTAGGACTGACACAAACATTCTGGAAGGCAGTGTTATACAGAGGGAGGGTGGAGCAGCGAGGAAGGGAAGCAGGAGCGTGAGAGGGGTAGATGGGTCGGGCTTAGAGGAATCCTGGAGAAACCCCAGATAACATTTGCATGCGTGAATACTGCACCTTTTCATACAAGTAGTAAACAAACCCAGAATTTGACAATTGTGGTATATTTACCCATTCGAATAGCCAATTTAGGATTTGTTTTGCTTTTTATTTTGAATTTCATTCTCTTTAATGGTAGGTTTGATAAACGGCGATTTACAGACATACTATAAAAAAGGATAATTGATCTTATAATGGATTTTTTAAAAGCAGCACATTCAAATGTAAATTAAAATGTGTTGCAGCTGCAGTTTCACAAAAGAAAGAAGGTTCAGGAATTCAAAAATTAATTTCCTCCTTTGCAAGTGTTTGCCAGAGGCTCCAGCCTCTGTCCTGACCCCAGTTGCCATCCACTGGGTCACAGTCAGAGGGAGGACTCCCACCCACGCTGCCTTGGGAATCAGAAATTCGCCCCGACTGAGGAAAATATGAGAGGGAGGACATCACCCCTTTCTTCTCTCGTTCTGACCCCCAACTCCCCGGGCTGTCCTCTTTGCTTGTCTCAGGCCACTTGCTATGATTTCAGCAAAAACCAACAAGAGAGAGGATCTCTTTGCTTTCTATCTGAATGGCTCACAGTCAGGCTTTGAATGAAAGAATGAGAAACATGTGAGAACTACTCTTGTGTCTGTTAATGCACCAGACATTCTAGGCATTAACAAACACAGAAAGCCCTAATCTTCTGGACTTTATATCCTATTTGGGAAGACCACAAAAATATGAACAAATAGTTATATATTATAATACCAAATAGTGACATTGCTATTAAGAAAAATGGAGTAGAAAAGGGGGATAGAAAATGCTAGAAATTATAGAAATGTACCAGGCTGCAGGAGACCTTTGATTCTCAAATAGTTTTGCTGGTAAGGCCGTCCTGAGACAAAGACGTGAGCCCGTCTGTCACTGAGCTCTCTAAAACTGGAGGAGCCATCTTCCCACACAAAGATGAATGAGGTGTTGGAAAAAAACCCACGCCTGCAGGTCATTTGGAAATCTCCCCCAGAGGGATGTGCTTCCAGTGAGCATCATGGATCTTGGGTCAAATTGTCAATAAGATGTCCAACTTCACGCAGGTAGTTCCTGACAGAAGAGGAGCTGGGGTCCGGGCCCATGACTGGTTTTCTTCCCAGAACTCCTTACAACTGTTCACCTTATTAACATCGTTCACATCATCAAACAATGTTTTGTTTGTGTTTTTCTGTAGGACAGAAATACAACTGAAAAAAAGGTTGAACAAACTCTGCATCTCAATCTTGGTGTCAGTTATTTTTCACTAACATTTTGGACCTTCAGGGGACTGCTCAGCGGTTTCACCAGGTGAGTCAATGACTCATAGGTTAGAATCTCTTGCAAAAGTGATTAAGGAAAAAACATCTTCTGTGATCATTGTGCCCGCCTCAGAGAGAGAGCGCACGTCCACCACAGAAGGGCTCATGTCCCTGTTTACCAAGTGCTCCTTAAATGGAAGTCGCTGGTCCAGACTCCTTTAAAAAAGCTTCCATCATCATCTATGGGGCCGCCCTGTGGCCGAGTGGTTAAGTTCTCATGCTGTGCTTTGGCGGCCCAGGGTTTTGCCAGTTCGAATCCTGGGCGTGGACATGGCACCATTCATCAAGCCATGCTGAGGTGGCATCCCACAAAGCACAACCAGAGGCTCTCACAACTGGAATGTCCAACTGTGTACTGGGGGGCTTTGGGGAGAAGAAGAAGGAGAAAAAAAATATTGGCAACAGATGTTAGCTCAGGTGCTAAGCTAAAAAAAGAAAAATCTTCAGCTAGGTCTCTCATGTCAGCATGTGTACTTCTAGCTCATAGATGGACCTCACAAGAAGGAGGGAAAATGCCCAGTTCAATCTATTTACCTTAAAATGGATACATAAAATTTAAAAAATACTACGGTAACATATTACTAATGTGTAATAATGTCTACCTTTAAATACTGTCAACCCTATAGATTTTAAACTTAGAAGTTTCCAGACTCACTGTCTTTCTATCAAATTGTATTTTTACGTTGTCTTGCTTATCATTTTGACCCAACGGCCCATGTTGTGGGGAGGTTTTGTGTCATTGGAGAGTGGATCACTCTGACCTCATGTTAGGGATAACTAGGTATTGAGCATCGCCTCTGTGTTGGACCCCGCACAGCCTTTACATGAGCCAGCTCATGGAGCCCTACGAATTAATTTTGTTACTTGTAAAACAGGCCCAGAGAAGTAAAGTAATTTGAACAAGGTCCCACAGCTAATCAGTGGTAGAACCAGATAGGAACTTAGGGGGCCTCTAAATAGAAATGTTCTACCGTCTCCCAAATCTGGACTAGTGGACGAAATTATACTTCTGGGTGAGTGCCTGAACCCCTTGGGAGCAGTGGGGACAACAATGGGATCATGGCCACAGATGGGTGATGCTTTCTGCAGCAGCACACAAAAAAACCCCAGCTTTTTTGTTTCTGCTTTAATAATAAAGTTCCACATAAAATTTAATTTGAACAACATTTCTAGGACTAAAAAAAAAAGTTTGAAACAAGTTTGAAAGAGCTAAAGAGTCGCATTTTCTCTGACAATTCTTGCTTATGCTACTGTCTATAGTGACGACATGTAATTTTAAGTTGTGTTAAATTTAGTCAGTTGAATCGTTACAATTTATGTCCCCGAAAATAAACCACAATAATTATGTCAACATAAAATGCCATTTTTTCCTTTATTGCACTGTCCTGTGAGACATGATAATTTCCAGTTAGCAGCAAGACTTTACTGGAGACGTTATATTCCTTTTGTTCAAAACCGAAGGCATCTGCAATCTATAAAACCCGGGGAGCTTGAGCAGGTGGCCCTTCTGGTTAAGTGAACATTTTGGTTGACTCAGTCCTGGGAGAAAGATTTTTGTCTCCAGTGTTTGAATCCACTCTTCTGTCTTGCTACTTCAAAGCCAAAATCCAATGACCTTGGGGCCATTGGACTCGTTGCCCTGAACGGGACTCCTCATCGCCTAGAGTCATCGAGGGGGCTGTAGAAGGTGGAGATGATGCTGAAGGAAGCTGAGCCCCAGAGCAGGACCTGGAAGTTAATGATGCTAGTTTATTTGTTTTATGTAAGTGTTCATTGCTTTAGGAAGTGCTACCATTACAAAAACAAAACTCAATTCTAGGGAGAAAAAGCCTTTGGCTAAATGACAAGGTCAGCCCAGTTTTTGTGCATCCACTTCACTCCTGTATTACTGGTTTCTGTTCACTCTTCCTGATCTTGAGCTGATCCACGTGTGATGAGAAAGGGAGAGAGAAGCTAAATTGGGAAGCTGGGACCTAATCCCTTAGCAGCCTCACCTACAAGAGGTCCACGGCCCTGTTGTGCTTAGCACACGAAAACAAACTGATACCAGGTGTAGATTCAGCCCTCAGCAGGAGATGACCTTAGGAAGCCAGGGCTGAGGGAGGAAGCAGGGGCTAAAACCAGAGAAGCCTTGGAATGTAACAGACAGAGCCATCCTCCTAGCAAGAGTGGGAGTGTGTGTGTGTGTGTGCATGCGTGTGTGTGTGTGTGTTTCAGCTTCAGAGGAAGGTATTGGAGCCAGCATGTGGCACAGCAGTTAAGTTCTCATGTTCCGCTCCAGCGGCCCGGGGTTCACTGGTTCAGATCCCGGGTGCGGATATGGCACCGCTTGGCACGCCATGCTGTGGTAGGCATCCCACATAGAAAGTAGAGGAAGATGGGCACGAATGTTAGCTCAGAGCCAGTCTTTAAACAAACAAACAAACAAATAAATAAATAAATGGAATGGAGCAATGTTGTTACAGAAGTCATTTCCCTTTCTAAGTTTTACAGGAATATTATTCTCCATAATATAATTTAAGAGAAAGGAGAAAAAAAAACTAAGTGTTTCTCAGGAACGCTGCGATTAGGTATTACTTTTCGGAGAATTCCAGTCAATGATAACATTTTACTCGCAGTGACACCTGTGGGCGGCGGCATGGAGCTGGCGGCTGACTTCCTTGCTCTTGTGTAACGAGTAACGGTGGCCCATCTGCATCGAGCCGCCTCCCTGGGAGGAGATGGATCCAGGAGAAAACGCAGGGCAGCTTCCCTAACGTGGCTCTGGAAAACTCTCTGAGCGGGCTGGGCCTTGTCTTGTCTTTCCTTTTTGTGGTTGTTGTTACTATTTAATTAACGAATTGATTTGGAAACCCAGCAAATGGTCAAATGGTGAGCTGGAGGAGACATCACGGTCAGTTGTCATCATTAGGTCAGAGAACGGGTTCCGTCTGAGTCACTACTTGGTGTGACGGCCTCCGAGGTGCAGACTGAAGACTTGGGTTCACACCTCCCACAGGCTGATGTCGACGTTAGTGTCTTGATGGGTTATGGGCACTGGCTGTGATGCAGTGACAACAATTCCACCTGGCTCGTTGGGCTCCTGTGACTCAGGCCTCCAGCCTCAGTCTCCCCGTGTATGTGATGGATAGTCACACCCGTACTCCTCCTCCTTAGTGTTATCTAAGGTGAGAACGAGGCAGACGAGGGGAAGGGCTTTTGTCTGCCACGTGCCTTACGAGCATCACCTTACTCTCAGAAAGAAACTGGGTCAACCGTGGGAGGGTGGCAAGAGAGCTGCTCTTTCAAGTGATGTCATCAACCCTTTCCTTGTTGACTAGGTAGGTCAGGGAACCAGAAAGTGTGGGGTATCGGGTATGGAGGGGCACAGACAGTACAGGGAAGCGCTATGGAAAAGAGCTGGAAAAGAGCGGGGAGGAGCAGGCGCTGAAGGTCAGCTGCGCTGAGTGTCACTGAGATTGGGCTCAGGAAGAAGGGCGGCGCAGTCAACGAGGAAACTACTTAGCCTGCAGATTTCTTTCGAAGGGACTCCAGGTGGAAACGGAGAAAACGAGTCCTCAGGCAGCTGTGTGCTCCTTCTCCCGGGGCCTTGCCCTTTCTTACCTCTCTCCTTCCCAAATGCCCTGTAGTTTCCCCTCCTTTCAAACCATGATTCTGCCATCTGCCCGAGAGCACGTCCTCAGGTGGTCCATCCACAGATGGATGTTGGGCTCTCTTGCGGCTGGGAGGCCTGTCTCCACTTGCACTTCTGCTACCCATCGCTGCAGAGCTCCACATGCATCCAGCTGCAGAGTTCCTCACCTGAGCAGATGCCTCAACTTGTGCAGATGGCGTCCCCATTACTGTTCCCACAGTGTGACAGATACCATGAGGTTTTAAGAACTTTGGGTGCAGCGACAAGCCTGTTTTCTTGACATAAGATATTTGCCCCAATGCCAAGTTTTAATCAGGAACCCACATTTCATAAGAAAGTACCTTGCACAGGACCTACCATGCATTTTCCATAAGTGCTGTTTAAACATCTGGTTGATATGGGATAGAATTACACCAGCCACAGAGCCTGACTCCTACAGACAGAGAGGGTGCCACTCATTGTCATTCATCTGCCCTAGTGGATTTCACCTGCCCTGTGCCCAGCTCCTGCTCTGCTGGAGAGTCCACTTGAGGGCTGAGTGGTCTTGTTTCTCCACGCTCCTGGCAACTCCTTGTGAGCAGCCGCCACACCCGCGCTTGTCGTTCTGTTCCTAACTCCTGGAAATACTTTTGCCTTGAAGTAAATTGAATAGACTAGTGGCCGTTAAAAGAATATTTCAAAAACATTTGAAAGTATGTTCTAAAGAATTGTACTCAAAATAAATTATACAAAATATAAATAAATGATCTAAAATACAGAGTGTCATAATGATATGCAATTTACCCAAGTTGTAAGAAGATCTCGTGTGGTTTGAAATCATTCTCCCTTTGATATTTCATGAATGTATATCAATTTTAGATGCAAAGGCCTGAATTGATAAAAGTCTCACAAACAGATAGTGAAAAAGCACTTTGAAATTTCCAAAACAGATGCCAGCATCCAAAAACTTTGAAGGGGAATAACCGGTATCAGGAAAAACATGGTTTCTCTGAATCCTTCTAAAGGCAGCATAGCAAGCACCCCATCCACTGCATCTACAGAGTCTGAATAAAATGCGTGCGAGCGAGGCTTGTAAAACACCGGGTCAAGGATTTAAGTGCTTGCTATCAATCAATCGGCCAGTCACTCAACACGCATTAATTGGATGCCTGATGTTGATAAAGCATTAGTGGCGGGGGCCTGAGGTGGTCGCGTGGTATCAGGCGTGGTTTGCCACTAACATCATGTAACAACAATAAATAATTTGTCACAGTATAAGTAAATGCTAAATTCTGCAGCATAGATTATAAGGCGTAGAGATTGTGAAGAGAGGACTGGTGAAGGAAGGGCTCCTGGCAGATGTGGAGCTGGAGCTGAGTCTTGAAGAATGAGTAGGACTTGACGAGGAAGAGGCAGAAGGGGACTGAAGGCCGTCGGCAGAGGTGAGGCGAAGGCAGGCGGAGGAGCAGGGCCAAACGCTGGCCTCGCAGGAGGACCTTAGAGTCCAGAAGAGGAACGAACATCTGAAACCATAAAAGCAAGGAGCCTATCTAGTATTTTAAGGAGGGACGTTCCCTAAGGAACGTGGTGCTGGAGAAATCTTTATCTGGAAACAGAGGCGGGGAGGCTGGCAGCAGAATATTAATCCTGTTCACATCTGCTTCTAGAGTGGATTACCATGGTTTAAATTGCAGTCAGCCACCCTTCCGTGGGAGCTTCCTGACAGGTGCCAGCAGACACTTCTCCTTTCGTTGGTGGACATCAGCTCTAAGAGGTCCACTCAGACCCCCTGCTCAGAAGAGAATGGGTGCCAGCCATTCCAAGAATGTTTGGTATCCCGTGTGCTGCTGGTAGGACCACCACACCTTCCACAGGCCAGCGTGTGTTTGGAGGGGGTATGCTCAGTGAAGAAGTTCGTCCAGAAATAATCTGGAAGATGATAAATTTGTGCTACCTAAATAATACTGTGTTCTTCAGGATCCCTGGGAACCAAAGAGGAAAGAGATGAAACAAGCCCAGAATGCAACTTCTCTATGCTAAAGCTTAGATATTTGCACATAGAGTGTGTGCAGCTGTATTGCTCAAAGACATACACGACGTTTTTACCAGCTCTACCCAGTCTGCTGGAGGTGATACCAAGATATGACTCTGCCAGTGGCCCCTCCGGCCACTGAGACATTCACTCTGAGGTCGCCTGGCCTGCAGGACACGTGTGCACTCAGAGACAAGCGCATTCCCCTCACCTTTGGGGCAGCTGCTATATGCCAAGCACCGCACGAGGCAAAATCCGGAAGGATGGGGAGCAAAGGTACAATAAGGAAGCTCCAGTGGTGACAGGCACTGCCTTGGATGCCTTCTGGCTGGCTTTTCAGTATTCATCTGTGTTAATTTTACCCTGACTGAGCGCTCAAGGTGTTCTGGACCAGAGACAGTTTTCTTATCAAACACCTTACAGCAAATAAGGCCTGTGCCAGCCTCCCTGTGTGCCCGTGGTACCCGGGATGCCCTGACCACAGCTGCTGGGAATTTTCCTACCTGCGGTCAGACACCCCATAGGTGAGGAACGAGGAAGTATTCTTTTTCTCTGCTCCTACGGGCAAAGGAGGCAGCTGTCCTCCTCTCTGGCAATGTCGTCCCTCCTTGGAAATGTGGTCCTTATTCCAACCCTCTGGTGTATAAATACACCCGAGAAACCCCACAGTTGCCTGGGTTCTGTACCTTTTGAAATGTAAATACTTAGGGAGATAGGCACCTCAGACTCCTGGCCCGTGGGCCTGAACTTAGGGACCTAGCTGGGCTGTAACCACTTAGCTCCCCTGGAGAGAAAAGAGAGGTCCTGTCACCTTTAGGATCAGAGCGATTAACTATGCAGCTGGCTACAGATCCCATCTGCATGGACTAGAGGAGTCAGTCTGGGGAGACTCAAGAGTCTGAGAGCTGAAGCTTTTCTAGGAGCCCTGAGAAATCTGGGAAGGTTTATTCCCCACAAGGATCCGAACAATTCCAATTAATCCAAGCATTTCTGCAAGGAAGCACTATGCTTCTGTCCCGGTATTGGCCCATCCAGACCGCTCCCTAACATCGGTGCCTCCTAGGAACACAGAACACAAACTATGAGAAGCACCCAAGGTCTTAGTCATCACTGTCTGGCTCCAGCAAATTTGAGATGAGGACACCAAGGGCCTGTGACTTTCCAAAGATGACACAATTAAAGAACGACAGAGATGGGACCAGTCTCTACACCTGCTGACTTTGTATTTAGAGGCATCTCGTTAATATTACTCATTTCTGGTGCCCCTGTGGATCATATCAGCATCTCGAAGCAAACAGATAGCGGGGACGACAGTTGTTTTTAGTGGATGTGTGTGTATGGGTGTGTATGTGTGTGTGTATTGGTAAGAGTTTACTTAACTCTTTTATAGCTCAACCTGTTCCTCAATAATTTCTGACATGGAAACAAGTAATTGAGAAGAAACAAATCATAATTGAAATTTGGCGCTCCTGTAGCTGCAAATGGAGTTACATCTGGCCTTTCTTCACTTCTCCTCTCTGCTGGAGGAAGGGCTACTCCCAAGACCAATGTTGGTCCCACAAGTGGGCAAACTTGTCCTGCCCAGGTGAATATTAGATGCTAATTGGTAAGCTTTCCTAATGCACAAAAGACTTAGAAAGCGATAAATATGGTGGGCATCTCTTAACATATAAGCACCAGGCAGAGATAATTTGTGGACATGATTATTGTTCATATATCAGAGAAAACTTCCAGGCTGATATCTCAATTCAGAATAGCTAGAAATAGGAAATATCTTAAAGGGGCTGGAAAGGGAGTGATTTGTTAATATCTGAGGATCTCCATCTGATCAATTAAGGCATTTGTATTTTAATGAAGAATGCCTTAACTAAACGCGGTAAGTAATTAGTTTATTCTCTGGACGTGAGGGAGCAGCTGCTTTGGACGAGGTACTGAACCACATGAGCCAGGTACTAAGGATTCAACTAGGAATAAAACTCAAAGCCTGCCTTACGAGGCACACAGAGCAGCTGGGGAGATTGGTTTGAAAAGAGCTCATTGAGCACGCTCTGGTAGTCGCTACGTCAGGCGAGCGCATGCTGACCCCTGAAGAACAAGGCTGGAGGCAGAAGCCACAGGACTTGGGATTAGCTCTTGGGCGCGGGAAATGAGATGTAAAAGTTGGGTCTCCTGTTCTGGAGTTGGGGTAGTGGGTGCAAGTGCCGCTTTATGCTGAAAGGAAGTCTTCCTTCTGTTCTTCTCTCTCGTGTGACCGGCAATAGGGGAAGAACTGGGACAAAGTGGGATTTTTCAGGAACTGTTCAAATCGTAACATGAAAACAACTTCCACGCTGCCTGTACTTGTACCTACCACTGGAGAAGGCCAACATAACCGCCTGCCCTGCCAATGTCAACTGATCAAGCCCCCAAATAACTCAGCCTCTGGGGGAGTCTTTCTCTTTTTTACAAAAAAGTGAGATGATGTCTAGTTTCTATGAAACATCTTTAGTAAATAACTAATTGTTCCAGAAATGGAAGTTTAGACATTCTCATATGATAGATATCAGGACTGGGAGAAACTAGCTCAGGACCAACCTATCGAATATTTCTGAGTGGTCATGACAATACCAAAACTAACCACACAGATGCAAGAAGAAGCCCAGCTGAGGGCAGGAGAGCTGCCCAGCTGAGCTCAGCCTAAATTGCCAGCTCATTGGCTGGTGAGCTAAATAAATTGCTAGTTTTGAAGTCAGTTTTGGAGTGGATGGCTAGGCAACAAAAACTGACCAATACATACTTCCAACTAATCATTGAGTATCTTCTGTCCCTCCAGAGTTGAACTTGTTGTTTGGGCTATTTGGACAAAAGTAAACGGAAGCAAAAAGCAAAATTGAGCCCTCCCTGCGTTAAAATCTAGCTAATGAGAAAAAACTCACACACAGCCAATACCTAACAAATCAAGCAAGACAGTAGGTAATTAGGTGATAAACTGCATGGACTGGTGAGCCAGAGGAGGCAGAGATAAGTAAATGGAATAAACCCGCTTATTTTCTTACCTAGACGTTATTCACTTTTCGCAAACATGGATCATCCCAGCAGCGAAGTTCTCCTTTGAGGAAAACTTGGGCAGCAATTATGTTACTCGTAAGGACTAACTCAGTGACATCCAGTGGCCTGTGATAACCATCCAGTTTCATTTGCTCAGGTCCGGAGAGAACAGATACACTCAAAGCACCGAGGTTAATAAATATTAATGTAGAGGAATTTTAATCCATTATTTATTTCTCATCATCTGCATAATGCCCTCTCAGGGAAGATTAATAAAAGCTTCACAGGATTTTCAGTTCAACAAAATCTCCAAACAGAAATGCAATGAAAACAAGATAGAAACTACCCAGAGGGAGAGCACTTTTTTTTTCGGAAAAATCTCAAAAGAATTTTCAGAAAATGTGACTAAGACACCCAAGTCTCAGAAAGCCATCCCAATTCCATAATGCGGCCCAACGAGAGAAGCCGTCAGTCTTTGTCTGTGAGAAGATGCTCCTCTTCCTTGTTCCCCAGGGCAGGGCTACGGGGAGGATGTATTGCCACTCCCATCCAAACCCTAAAATTAATGGAAAATTTCCACATAAATAGGAAAATAAAGTAAGCCAAAAAAGCAAGGAACCATTAAACTAGGATTCAAAACCATCTGTTGAGGTCACATTGGTTTATAACACTATGTAAATTTCAGATGTACATCATTATAATTCGACCTCTGTACAGACTGCATCGTGTTCACCACCGGAAGTCTACTTGCCACCGTCACTGTACAAACGTGCTTCTTTACTCATTTTGTCCTCCCTCCCCCCCTTCCCCCCTTGGAAACCACCAACCTATTCTCTGTATTTGTTTGTTGTTGTTTTATCTTCCACATATGAGTGAAATCGTATGGTATTTGGATTTCTCTGTCTGCGTTATTCCACTTAACATAATACTCTCAACATCCATCCAGGTTGTTGCAATGGCAAGATTTTGGGTTTTCATGGCTGAGTAGTATTCCATTGTGTATATATATATATATATATATATATATATATATATGCCATATCTTCTTTATCCATTCATCCATTGAATTAATCAATTAAAAAATTGTTTAAAAAGAAACCATCTGTTGATCATGATGGACTCCTGGAGATTTTGACATAGAATAAACTCACAGAGGAGGTAAGCTTCACAAAACCAGGGATGTTGTCTGTGTGGGACACTGACGTGGCCAAAGTTCCTAAAACAGTGCCAAGCACGTGATAGGCACTCAGTGAATGCTTGTTCAATAACTCACCACCACAGAGCCACCATGCTCTCTGCTTCCAGGGGGACAATACTGTTTATTTCCCTCTCTGAGTTGCTGGGAGTTAAGGATGTTTAGAGGTTGCATCTCAAAAGCCTAAGTGGAGCATTGTTTTAAAAATCGTTCCTGTCAAAATTCATCCCTGCAAAATCGCTAACACATATTTCGACGTGGCCCTAGTTTATAAGGGTATTTAGTATGAGCAAAGATAGTTTTCTAAGTAGTGGGGTAGAAAGATAGATTATTAATAAATAGCCTTAAAAACTGGCTAGCCATTGTCAAAGAAAAAGAAAGCTCCAGCTCAACCTTATTTCTTGCATAGAATGAAGCGTTGAAACATCAATGTTAAAATGTAAACTAAATGCAACTGGAGTATAAAAATTGATGATATACTTATAATCTTGATTGTTAAATTGAATCTGAAAGATATAATCCAGCTTCCCCTCATAACAAAAAATCAGAAGACACCAAAAAAGACTAATGAATTTGAGGATGAAAAAGTTTTAAATTTCTGTACAGAAAAACTATAATAAACTAGGTAAAACACAAATGCCAACCTATGAGAAAACCTGTATTTTACATTTTCTGATCCACCATCTATTATAATATGTTTCATGCAGATCAATTACAAAATAAAAGATGAAGTTAACAAAATGGAAAGTGGGCAAAGGACAAGAATGGGCACTTCATCAGAGAATTACAAACTGTGGATGAACATATTGTGTTTCTTTTATTACTGGAAAGACTGAAAATTGCAATAACAATATTTTGCCTATTAGATTTTCAAATATTTTAAAAAGTGACAAAATCCAGCATTCTATATAGGGGATGAATACATCCATACGCTGGTTTGAGAGCATAAACACAATCATTCTAAATTATGCGATAGCTACTAACATTTTGAATGGTTGCACAGTGGTTCCTATAGACGCACAGACACACACTCTCAAACCTCCCTAGGGCAAACGTTAATTATCACAGATCCATAAAGAAGGAAAAGAAATAGGAGCCTCACAACATGCAGAGCCCATCTCTGAAAGCAGGACAACTAGTTCACGTCCTCCAAACAATGTTGGTTTCTTTCCTTCACTCTTGACTTACAAGGTGTGCCCTTGGGTCTAGAAGTAATAAACAAGTAACCCATTGCTGTTTAGTTAATGTGTCCCTTCTCCCCTTAGCTACACAAAGTCCCAGCCTAGTTTTTTTTTCATTTTTAACTTTTTATTGGAGGATAATATACTCACAAGAAAGGGAAATATATCATAAGTGTACAGCTTAATAAGTTTTCACAAAATTATCACAACCTTGTAACCAGCATCCAGATCAAGAAACAATATCATCAATGCTTCAGAGCCCCCTTTGTGACCTCTTCAGGTCATACCGTCCGGTGGGAAGCATTATCCTGACTTCTAACAGTATAGATTAGTTATGTCTGCTTTTGTACTTTCTAGAAATGGCATGTTTACTGGCCATTTGAATATCTTCTTTTGTGAGGTGCCTGCTTGAGAGTTTTGTCTATTAGTTTGCTTGTTTTTTTAATTGATGTGAAGGAAGTCTTTTTTAAAAAATTCCTTCAAAGAAGACATTGAAATGGACAACAGGTACATGAAAATATGCTCAACGTCACTAATCATCAGGGAAATGCAAATCGAAACCACAAGCTATCACCCCACACCTTAGGTGGTTGAGATGGCTATTATCAAAAGAACAAAGACACCAAGTGTTGGCGAGGAGAACTGGAACCCTTGTACACTGTTGGTGGGAATGCAAAACGGTGCATCCACCGTGGAAAAGAGTCTTTGAAAAATTGAAGATAGAACTGCCACATCATCCAGTCTGAGTATTGAAATGACCACTTGTAAAGGCTCAAGGAAATATTTAGCCCTGTCACTTTCCACCTAAGACAATGGGATGTTTTATTTTTCCAAGTTACGTCTCCTTCATCCAGTTTTAGCCCTTTACACAAACGTTAACAAACGCACAAACAGGCCTAGGGAAATATCTGGGTGGATGCTCACCAAATATTAACAGTGGTTTCTTCTTCGTGGCAGGATTTTAGTGACCTTAATCTTCTTCTCTATATAATTTCCTTTCTATTTGATTTTCAAATAAACCGCCAGCGTCTTTTTTTCCAGGGCTGCTATAACAAAGTACCACAAACCGGATAGCTTAAAAAGACAGAAACTTATTTTCTCACAGTTCTGGGAGTTAGAAGTCTGAAATCAAGGTGTCAGCAAGGTCAAGTTCCCACTGAGACTCTGGGGAGAATCTTTCCTTCTCTCTTCCAGCTTCTGGTGGTAGCCAGCCATCCTGGGCCTTCCTTGCTCGCAGCTGCATCGCTCCAGTCTCTGCCTCTGTTGTCACCTGAACTTCTCTCTGTGTGTCTGTGTGTCTTCTTATAAGGACACTAATTGGATTAGGGGCCCACCATACTCCAGCATGACCTCACGTTAACTGATTACATCTGCAATCACATTATTTCCACATAAGTTCCCCTTCTGAGGTCCTGGGAATTCCTGTTTTCCCAGAGGACTGTGGTTGGCAGGGACAGTACAGCTTTCGAGCCAGTGGCAGAGATTATAAACTCCCCTAAAGACAGTTCCTAGGAAATGACTTTTCCTATCACTGGAGCAGTAAATTGGAATACCCCAGACCAGAATCCAAAGTCTAGAAAAATATGTTTCTATGGCCATGGTAGTTGCCTCTCCAAGAAAGATTTTTGTCCATCTAGGAAACAGGAGCACAACAGTCAATACTTGGTCAAAATTCATGGCTGAAGGGAGTTGAATATGATCCATTAAAGGATATTTAGATGTAACTTGAGAAATTGGTTCTCACCTTTGTCCCACTTTTACAGTTTTTCCAGGGTAATGAGTTTGACAGATGGACAAGTACCAGAAACAGCCTTACAATTTGAAACAAATTTCCTCAGCAAAGACTGAACAGCTCCGGATGACGTGTTATGTGAAGCAGTACCATCAGTGTGGAAGAGTGGAATCCTCTCTGAGCTGAAGCACATAATTAGTTAGTGAGCACGCAGACAACGGGAACAAGCTCGTATTATGAGCAGTGAGAACAGTGACAAACCCGCGTAAAGTTTACAATGACCATCTTTGGTTGTATCTGATTGACGAGGGCTTTGAAATCTAAAAACACAGATCAGTTCATAGACAGGTACAGTATCAGCTTTTGGAACAATATTGAACCAGTGTTTGTGCTTGAATACATGCCTTTCAACTTTAAAGGCAGACAATTTTTGAAACATTTATATTAACACATTTTATTTCTACAAGGTAAAACAAGAGACTAAAATTCTCTCTTAATTTGTCAAGTTTTTTCTCCCCATTTTATCTTAAGTTTGGTAAAAAAAAAAAAAGAAAATATCTCAATAGCTCTATAATTAACTAAAATTTGAATGTCAAATTAACTCTATTTTTATTATCCTTATTTTCGTAAGGTCAAGACACAAATCTTTGTGTTAACCTTTGGGCATTTCAGGAAACCCAAAGATAGTTTAGACATTACAAAAGAAATCACAACACTTTCATAATTGATTTTGGGAACTGAATTTGGAAAAGGCAAAATTAAGAATTGTCAGGGGGATAAGTCATGAACATAGATCATAATTTTTTCTAGGTTTAAAAATAATTATAGGAGGGCTGGACCCATGGCCAAGTGGTTAAGTTTGACGCACCCTGCTTTGGCGGCCCGGGTTTGGTTCCCAGGTGTGGACCTACACCACTTGTCAGTGGCCATGCTGTGGCAGTGACCCACATACAAAACAGAGGAAGATTGGCACAGATGTTAGCTCATGGTGAATCTTCCTCAGCAAAAAAAAAAAAGAGAGAGAGAGAAAAAATTATAGGAAAACCACAGCAAGAAAAAATGATTATTAACCTTTTAAAAATTAAGTAACTTTTAAAAATGATTCAAAACATACCATAAGTACAGAAAATTAACAGAATATTTTTTATCCTTCCAAAAAATATTGTTCCACATAACCTTGTTGGTCTAGGTATCTAGAGATTGTTATTTTAGTGTTGTCAGATGATAAATATACCACATATTAAAAAGTGTGTGGGATGCACCTAAAGTTGCATTTAGAAGGAAACATATAGCTTTAATGCTTATATTTAAATAAAAGAGAGATTAAAAGTGAATGATCTAATCAATCAATTTAAGAAGTTTTTTAAAAGCTAAAAAGAAATATTGATATAATACAGATAAGAAAAGAAAAGAATAAAATGGAAATAAAGGATATGATTGAGAATATCAACAAAACCAAAAGTTCTTTCTTTCTTTCTTTCTTTCGATTCACAAACTCTTGTTTATTTTTGCTGTTATATATCATGCCAGTGGGGAAAAAAATGACAGACAGGGACTATGCTCAGGAAATTTCCCCTGATCTTTCCTACTCAGTTTATGCAGGCAATAATTGCCTTCCATGAAAGTTATTTCTATAAAAATACTAATAAAATAGAGAAATTTCCCCAGTGAGACAGAAGGAGGAGGAGGAGGGGGAGGAGGAGGAAGGGAATACACACAAGAAACCACATTGAGAATGGGGAAGATTTCATCACTACAGACTGCTCAGAAGTTGTAAAGATGTTAAGAGATATTAAAAAATACTTGGAACAACTTTAGCTAATAGATTTGGTATTTAGATAAGAGGACAAATTCCTCAAAAGCATAACTTACCTATGCTAACTCAAGGAGAAAATTTACAAAGCCTGAAAAACTCTATAACCACTAAGGAAACTGAATTAATGGATAAATAAATTTCCCTTAAAAAGTCACACTTGTCTTTATCTATACATTCCTTCCAACTTTCAAGGGCTGCGTCATCCTGACCCTACTCACACTCTACCAGTGAATAGAAAAGTATTTCTACCCCATTCTGTGAGATCACCAAAACTCTGAAACCAAAACCAAATAAGGGCAATGTGAGAAAGAAAAACATTAGGTCAATCTCTTTTATAATCTTAAATGGAAAATTCTTCAAAATCTTTTTGCAAAATGAAATCCATTGCTGTATTACAAAAAAGATAACCATACAGTTTATCTCCTTTAATTTCGTGTAACAAATTGAAGACAATAAACCATATGAATTTGAGGGAAAATCCCACTTGGTCATGATGGAGGATTGCAATACATGCCCCCAAATTTAGAACTTCTGGCACCCACGCACAATTTCAAAAAGTCTTGGGCTAAGAGGAATCAAAAAGAACTCCACTAACTAGAGAGTCTTTACCAAGAGGCCACACCAGAAACTGCTGCTAATGGTGAAATGTTAGTGGAAATACCTTGCCTTGTTCCTGACCAAAAACGAAAACAAAAAACTTTCTAGTACTGCTTCTATTTAATATTAAAAGGAAGTCCTGGGTAGTGAAATAAGACCAGAAAATAATTAAATTTTAAGATGTGGAAAACTGACATATGTTTATAATTGTCTTCATTAAAACCCAAAAGAACCTATAGACAAGTTTTATAGATGATAAAAAAAAAAGTTCAGGGGGCCAGCCCGGTGGCACAGCAGTTAAGTTCACACACTCTCCTTCAGCAGCCCGGGGTTGGGTTCAGATCCCAGGTACGGACCTGGTCACCACTTATCAAGCCATGCTGTGGCAGCATCCCACATATAAAATAGAGGAAGATGGGCACAGATGATAGCTCAGGGTCAATCTTCCTTAGCAAAAAGAGGAGGATTGATGGCAGATGTTAACTCTGGGCTAATCTTCCTCAAAAAAAAAAAGTTCAGCAAGTCAGCTGCTAAATAGATCAATATAAAAAGTTATTTCCATGTGCAATAACATTCTCTTTAAAAGTCTGGATGCTGATTAGATGGATGTGTTCACTTTGTGAAAAATCATCAGACTGTATGCTATGAATTGCACCATTTTTTTGTATTTAGGTTATACTTCAACCAAAGTTTACTTGGTTAATTAACCCTGGCCAGACATTATAATTAATACTGAAAATTTGTAAGCATGTTCTCAGTCAATGATTAGGGGAAAAGCCCTGCCAACTAGACTTCTATTGTAATTTTCTTGGAGAACCTACTGGTAAGTATTGGAAAAGTCCAAACTGCTCTTGTAATATGACAAAGATATGCAGTACGACTTTAGAGCTTCAAACAAAGTTTAGCAAGCTTACCAGACAAAAGCAACAGATTTAAAAAACAACAACCACCCATGTTATTAGTGATGTGGCAGGAATGACGGTGTGTGTCATGATGTGGGGATGGCGGTGCTAGGGTCAGTTGCCTACCCAGGAATTAAGCATCCCTGGTCCTTTGCAGCATGTGACAGTCATAGGTAATGAAATGTGAGCAGAGGTGTGTATTTCATTTCAGGGCCAATGTGGTTAAGAACCAGGAGTGCCTTCTCCACTCTTTTTTTCCTTCTATGGTGATCTTAGGAGACACGTGTTGAAGATAAAAGAGCCACTGATGCAAGTTACCCACATTCTTGAGTGGGCATGTGGAAGGCCTCCGACAAACACAAATGATGGACTGTGAAGGGAGCTGCCAGTTTCTTGGAGAAGCAGGTGTGTGCCAGAAGTTGATTGGGGCGTGCTCACAGGAGCATCTCCTGTACAGGAAGCAGGACTGAGCAGACAGGGGAGCTGAACTGAGACGCAGCTGTTAGAGGGAACTCAGCTCTTCCCATGGGATCTCTGGAGCTGGATGGGCCCCAGAGTTTTTCTGAACTGAGTTCTTGTTTCCTTTCATCACAAGTATTTGTACACTGTGATAATCTTCTTGTAGTCTTATTACCTATTTTCTATATAGTTAATTTTCATATACAAAAATTAGCTTTTATAAAGCCACCTTGCAAAATGTGCAATCCACAATGTTAATTATTTACTAATGAATACTCAAGACCCTGAGTTATTATACTGTTCAGGTTCTGAAATGCCTTCCTTGTTGAGATTAGTCAAGAAACTTGGCAGCTCCTTTTCTTTGCCTAAATTAGAATATAACAGGCAAGCAGAACTAGAATGGACGGCGTGCGTGCTCTGAGAAGCGGCAGAAATAGCTATAACGGTAACTCATAATTCTTACAATAATAATGACATGAGCTTAGAATTTTTTAAATGTCAGGCTCTCGGTAAAAGTAGATCACATTTTAAAAACTGCAGACAATTGGAGTTGGGTGGACATCTCAAAACGGAAGAGCCAATTTTATATCTATAGATAGTGAATGCAGAAATCCTATTTTCTTTTGGTGGCATGGATAATTCATGCCATATTTCTATTAGATAATAGATAAATATCAATTAAGGGACTTCCATGTACTAGAATAATATTTTCATAAAAATCTTCAGAGAGTTAGTCTCTCAACCAACCTTTTTTAAAACACATGACCTCTTGTGGTAAATATGACACCCTCACCGCCCATCTCCTCTCCAAAATCTTGTTGTAATCCCCATATTTCTTGGGGATAGCTAATCTAAAGTCATGTATACTTGGTAATTTTTTAAAGATGGCTTTGGGGTCCACCGGGTAAAAGAATCATTTAGCGATCTTGCCAATGTGGACCACTTAAGCTTACAAACAAATCTTGATGGGTCCCATTTAGACATTTAAGGTTGGGGAAATCATAATATTAGTGTGTACGATCTGGCCCTTGGGACTCAGATCTGATAGGCGAATGCTTTATGTTAACTTTATTATTCAATCCTCACAACAGCCAGCACGATAATTACTATTACCCCATGTTTACAAAATAGGAAATGGACTAATAGGCAGGATACTAATTTGCTCGAAATCATATGGCCAGGCTAGTCAGGTGCCTTTTACACCCAAGCGAGAGGGTGGTGGGGCAATTCTCTCCACAGACTAACAGGGAACAGCTCACATAGACGCTCAAAATCAGAATGCCCAGGAAAAGAGTTCCCGTCAGTTTATCCCCGGAACATCCATCCCTGTGGCCTCTGCTGCCCACCCCCACCCCCAGTCACCATGGGTAGTGGACACGCTCATCTCCACACGTGCTCGGTGGAGAGTCCACACAACAGTTTCAACTACTTCATCCCCACCCCCAACCCTAGTTTTCTCTTGAACTGCTTTGGAAAAAATGTGAAATGGCCAATTGGACTTGTAAATAAGGGGGAAAGCCCTTCAAATTCTAAAATTCACACAAAACAGATCAGACGTAAGATAGGCTGGGGCTGGCCCCGTGGCCTAGTGGTTAAGTTTCGTGTGCTCCACTTCAGTGGCCTGGGTTTGGTTCCCGGGTACAGACCTACACCACCTGTCAGCGCCATGCCGTGGCAGTGACCCACATACAAAATAGAGAAAGTCTGGCACAAAGGTTAGTTCAGGGCCAATCTTCCTCAGCAAAAAAATAAATAAAATAAAAAGAAGTAAGATATGCTTCATAATCTTCAAGAGACAAAAGACTCTTGGACTGGCAAGACAATAAAGTAATCTAAATAAATAATCTGTGAATTAGGATGAGAAAGTTACTCAGGCCAAGGTCAGGGCTCCCATAAAGACCCTGACAGGGGAGAAGAGATTTATACAGCAGGTTATGTATAATAGAAATATTAAGAGTCCTATAACACATTCCTCAGTGCCATTCCAGGCGATAACCATTTTTAGCCACTTGCAGTTTTAATTCTTCTGCTGGTTATTTCCATATTGTTAAATAGTATGTTGTATCATTATTTCTTGATTTTTCATTGACTTCCAGTTGGAAGAGCTAAGGATTCAGCACATGTAACTTGATTTCCATCTTTGCTCGTTCCAAGTTGTTATAATGACACCACCATTTTTTCCATTCCTCTACTTGGTCCCATTTGAAACTTAACTATATTATTTTAAGTGTATGTTTTTCGCTCAGCCTTCATCAGTATCTTTCGAACCCACACTCCACACAATAAGCATATTCGTACCTCTCTACTCTCAAATTCTGTATACTCTATGTTTTACCAAGATTGATCATATTTACTTCCTCTTTAGTGTCTATAATTAAGCCTTCTAGACTTTGTCTATAACTCAATTCTGAAACTTGAAAAAACAAAGATGTATTCATGTTATTATAAATATTATATAGAGTTCATTGCCTTTTCTAGAATTCCAATGTCATAATTCCTGTTACTTAAAATTAATATCTGTAGGGTTGAGGTGAAATGCAAGTCTTCTCTCTTTATTTTCAGCAGCTGGTTAAGGTCCCATGCTGCATTTTGAGTTTAGACTATAATTTTCTTGTACATTTCTTTCCTGGAGTTTCAAATGGACTTTATTTTTGGGTGGTGGAGGGGGAATGAAACTTAGGTCATTTTCACAATATTCCATCTTCTTGTTCTTTGTATTGTTCGGAATCCATTTCTCTTAAAGACATTCTCTTGAAGCCCTGACTTCCTGCTCTGACTTGGAGACATTGCCTTCAAGGCCTGTAAAATACTATCATCCTAGGATTTCTTTTTTTTTTTTTTTTATTAATGTTATGATGGATTACAAGCTTGTGAAATTTCAGTTGTACATTTTTGTTAGTCATGTTGTGGGTACACCACTTCCCCCTCCGTACCCTCCCCCCACCCCCCCTTTTCCCTGGTAACCACCGATCAGATCTCCTTCTCAATATACTAATTTCCACCTATGAGTGGAGTCATATAGAGTTCGTCTTTCTCTGACTGACTTATTTCGCTTAACATAATGCCCTCGAGGTCCATCCACATTGTTGTGAATGGGCCAATTTCGTCTTTTTTTATGGCTGAGTAGTATTCCATTGTGTATATATACCACGTCTTCTTTATCCAATCATCAGTTTCTGGGCATGTAGGCTGGTTCCACGTCTTGGCTATTGTAAATAATGCTGCGATGAACATAGGGGTGCAACGGACTCTTGAGATATCTGATATCAGGTTCTTAGGATAGATACCCAGTAATGGGATGGCTGGGTCATAGGGTATTTCTATTTTTAACTTTTTGAGAAATCTCCATACTGTTTTCCATAGTGGCTGTACCAGTTTGCATTCCCACCAACAGTGTATGAGGGTTCCTCTTTCTCCACAACCTCTCCAACATTTGTCGTTCTTGGTTTTGGATGTTTTTGCCAATCTAACGGGGGTAAGGTGATATCTTAGTGTAGTTTTGATTTGCATTTCCCTGATGATTAGCGATGATGAACATCTTTTCATGTGTCTATTGGCCATATTCATATCTTCTTTTGAGAAATGTCTGTTCATGTCCTCTGCCCATTTTTTGATCGGGTTGTTTGCTTTTTTGTTGCTAAGCAGTGTGAGTTCTTTGTATATTATGGAGATTAACCCTTTGTCGGATAAGTGGCTTGTAAATATTTTTTCCCAATTAGTGAGCTGTTTTTTTGTTTCAATTCTGTTTTCCCTTGCCTTGAAGAAGCTCTTTAGTCTGATGAAGTCCCATTTGTTTATTCTTTCTATTGTTTCCCTCAACTGAGGAGTTACAGTGTCCGAAAAGATTCTTTTGAAACTGATGTCAAAGAGTGTACTGCCTATATTCTCTTCCAAAAGACTTATTGTCTCAGGCCTAATCTTTAGGTCTTTGATCCATTTTGAGTTTATTTTGGTGTGTGGTGAAAAAGAATGGTCGATTTTCAATCTTTTGCATGTGGCTGTCCAGTTTTCCCAGCACCATTTGTTGAAGAGACTTTCTTTTCTCCATTGTAGGCCCTCTGCTCCTTTGTCGAAGATTAGCTGTCCATAGATGTGTGGTTTTATCTCTGGGCTTTCAATTCTGTTCCATTGATCTGTGGACCTGTTTTTGTACCAGTACCATGCTGTTTTGATCACTGTAGCTTTGTAGTATGTTTTGAAATCGGGGATTGTGATTCCACCGGCTTTGTTTTTCTTGCTCAGGATTGCTTTAGCAATTCGTGGTCTTTTGTTCCCCCATATGAATTTTAGGATTGTTTGTTCAATTTCTGTGAAGAATGTTCTGGGGATTCTGATTCGGATAGCATTGAATCTGTATATTGCTTTAGGTAGTATGGACATTTTAACTATGTTTATTCTTCCAATCCATGTGCAAGGAATGTCTTTCCATCTCTTTATGTCATCGTCAATTTCTTTCAAGAAAGTCTTGTAGTTTTCATTGTATAGATCCTTCACTTCCTTGGTTAAGTTTATCCCAAGGTATTTTATTCTTTTCGTTGCGATTGTGAATGGGATAGAGTTCTTGAGTTCTTTTTCTGTTAGTTTATTGTTAGTGTATAGAAATGCTACTGATTTATGCACGTTAATTTTATACCCTGCTACTTTGCTGTAGTTGTTGATTATTTCTAATAGTTTTTCTGTGGATTCTTTGGGGTTTTCTATGTATAAGATCATGTCGTCTGCAAACAGCGCGAGTTTTACTTCTTCGTTACCTATTTGGATTCCTTTTATTTTTTTTTCCTGCCGAATTGCTCTGGCCAGCACCTCCAGTACTATGTTGAATAGGAGTGGTGAAAGTGGGCACCCTTGTCTTGTTCCTGTCCTCAGAGGGATGGCTTTCAGCTTTTGTCCATTGAGTATGATGTTGGCTGTGGGTCTATCATATATGGCCTTTATTATGTTGAGGTACTTTCCTTCTATACCCATTTTACTGAGGGTTTTTATCATAAATGGGTGTTGGATCTTGTCGAATGCTTTCTCTGCGTCTATTGAGATGATCATGTGGTTTTTGTTTTTCATTTTGTTGATGTAGTGTATCACGTTGATTGACTTGCGGATGTTGAACCATCCCTGTGTCCCTGGTATAAATCCCACTTGATCATGGTGTATAATCTTTTTGATGTATTGCTGTAATCGGTTTGCCAAAATTTTGTTGAGGATTTTTGCATCTATGTTCATCAGTGATATCGGCCTGTAGTTCTCCTTCTTTGTGTTGTCCTTGTCAGGTTTGGGGATCAGAGTGATGTTGGCTTCATAGAATGTGTTAGGGAGTTCTCCATCTTTCTCAATTTTCTGGAACAGTTTGAGGAGAATAGGTATTAAGTCTTCTTTGAATGTTTGGTAGAATTCTCCAGAGAAGCCGTCTGGTCCTGGACTCTTGTTTTTGGGGAGGTTTTTGATTACCGTTTCTATTTCCTTACTTGTGATTGGTCTATTCAGATTCTCCATTTCTTCCTGATTCAGTTTGGGGAGATTGTAGGAGTCTAGGAATTTGTCCATTTCTTCCAAGTTGTTCAATTTGTTGGCATATAGTTTTTCATAGTATTCTCTTATGATCTCTTGTATTTCATTGGTATCTGTTGTGATTTCTCCTCTGTCATTCCTGATTTTATTAATTTGCGCTTTCTCTCTTCTTTTCTTGGTGAGTCTGGCTAGGGGTTTGTCAATTTTGTTAATTCTTTCGAAGAACCAACTCTTTGTTTCATTGATCCTTTCTATTGTCTTTTTTGTTTCAATATCGTTTATTTCTGCTCTTATTTTTATTATTTCCCTCCTTCTACTGACTCTGGGCTTTGTTTGTTCTTCTTTTTCTAGTTCCGTTAGGTGTCGTTTGAGGTTGCTTACGTGAGCTTTTTCTTGTTTAGTGAGGTGAGCCTGTATTGAGATGAATTTCCCTCTTAGGACTGCTTTTGCTGCATCCCAAATGATTTGGTATGTCGTGTTCTCATTTTCATTTGTCTCCAGATAATATTTGATTTCTTCTTTAATTTCTTCAATGATCCATTGTTTGTTGAGAAGCGTGTTGTTTAGTCTCCACATTTTTGCACCTTTCTCTGCTTTTTTCTTGTAGTTGATTTCTAGTTTAATAGCGTTATGATCAGAAAAGATGCTTGATATTATTTCAACTCTCTTGTATTTATTGATGTTTGCTTTGGTTCCCAAAATATGGTCAATCCTTGAGAATGTTCCATGTGCACTTGAGAAGAATGTGTAACCTGCTGTTTTTGGATGAAGTGTTCTATATATATCTATTAAGTCCATCTGGTCTAATTTTTCATTTAATTCTATTATTTCCTTGTTGATTTTCTGTCTGGATGTTCTGTCCATTGGTGTTAATGGTGTGTTGAGGTCCCCTACTATTATTGTATTGTTGTTGATGTCTTCTTTTAGTTCTATTAAGAGTTGCTTTACAAATTTTGGTGCTCCTGTGTTGGGTGCGTATATATTTATAAGTGTTATGTCTTCTTGGTGGAGAGTCCCTTTTATCATTATATACTGTCCCTCTTTATCTTTCTTTATCTGTTTTGCTTTGAAATCTACCTTGTCTGATATTAGTATAGCGACACCTGCTTTCTTTTGTTCATTATTAGCTTGGAGTATTGTTCTCCATCCCTTCACTCTGAGTCTGTGTTTGTCTTTGGGGCTGAGGTGTGTTTCCTGGAGGCAGCATATTGTTGGATCTTGTTCTTTGATCCATCCTGCCACTCTGTGTCTTTTGATTGGGGAGTTCAATCCATTTACATTTAGAGTGATTATTGAGACGTGGGGGCCTACCACTCCCATTTTGTGTCTTGTTTTCCGGTTTTCTTCAGTTTCCTTTGTTTCTCGTCCCATGGTTTAATCTGTTCTGATGTAGAGCTGCTACTCTCTGTTGTTGTCCTTCTACTTATCTCCTCTGCTCTTGGTTTTGTAGCCCCTTTCCTTTTTTGGATTTTTCAGGAATGAGGGTTTTCCTGAGGATTTCCTGAAGAGGAGGTTTTGTGGCAATGAACTCCCTTAATTTTTGTTTATCTGGGAAAGTTTTTATTTCTCCATCGTATTTGAAGGATATTTTCGCTGGGTAGAGAATTCTCGGCTGTAGATTTTTGTCCTTCAGATTTTTGAATATATCATTCCACTCTCTTCTAGCCTGTAAAGTTTCTGCTGAGAAATCTGCTGATAGCCTGATGGGAGTTCCTTTGTAGGTTAGTTTCTTTTGCCTGGCTGTCCTTAATATTTTCTCCTTGTCGTTGACTTTTGCTAGCTTCACTACTATATGCCGTGGAGTTGGTCTTCTTGCATTGATAAAGTTTGGAGATCTATTGGCTTCTGTCACCTGAAGATCCATCTCCCTCACCAGATTTGGGAAGTTCTCAGCCATTATTTCTTTGAATAGGTTTTCTGCCCCTTTCTCCTTCTCTTCTCCCTCTGGTATACCTATAATCCTTACGTTGCGTCTCCTAATTGTGTCTGATAATTCTCGGAGAGTTTCTTCATTTCTTTTAAGTCTTGCTTCTCTCTCCTCCTCTGCCTGCAACAATTCTATATTGCCATCTTCCAAATTGCTAATTCTTTCCTCCATATTATCGGCCCTACTGTTCAGAGCATCTAGATTTTTCTTAATCTCCTCTATTGTGTTCTTCATTTCCAATATTTCTGTTTGGTTCTTCTTTATCGTATCAAACTCTTTTGTGACATAGCTCCTGAACTCGTTGAGTTGTCGGTCAGAATTCTCTCTTAACTCATTGAGAATCTTAATGATGGCTGTTTTGAAGTCATCGTCATTTAGGTTATATATCTCATTTTCTTTGGGATTGTTTTCTGTGTATTTGTTGCTTTCTTTCTGTTCTGGAGATTTAATGTATTTTTTCATATTGCTTGATGTTGTTGATTTGTGCCTCCGCATGGAGATAGAGTTTAGTTGCTCCTTTCACTTATTTCAGCTGCTGCGGTGGGAGGAGCAGCTGTTTATATTTCACCAACCAGGAACCCTGTCCGTAGTTGCTAACTGGGCCTGGGCCCCTCTTCGTAGCCACAGTGGCCCTTTGGATTCCCTCCTCTGCCGTGGGGGCCGTCGCAGGGGGGCTTCAGGCTGCAGGTGCCTACTGTTGCAGCCCACCTAGATGTGCTCTCTCCTTGGGGTCTGCAACGGTGTTATGGGCTTTTCCAGCAGCCAGGGGTGGGATCACTTATATTTGTCGCTCCGTTGCTGTCGGCCCCCACCAAATCTCACTTGTCCTCTATAGGTCGCAGGATAGCTATTGGCATCTTCTACAGTCTGTGGTTAGTACACCTAGCTATGCTGCTTTTGCCCTGGGGTCTTCCAGCCTTGTGGCTGGCGGCTGGGTGCCTTCTACTGGTGCTGTGCAGAGGCTTTCCCTAAGGCTGCTGTGAGCCTGTAGGGTTTCCCCCTAGGCTACTAAGCTGGATCTCTGGAACTCTCTCCAGCCCCAGTCCTCTCTGAGATCTCCGGCAATCCCTAGCCTCACAGGGTGGGCAATGGCAGCTGGGGGTCGCCCCGCCCTCTGGGATTCTCTCCGGGCCTCTCCCGGTCATCCTAGGATTTCTTTCCGGTAAACTTTTGAGTCAGTTTCTCTGTTTCTCATGATCCACACCTTCTCTTTTCTCCATTTTCAGATTTGTTTTGCTGGAGTAGGAACTCAAGAAACTTCCTCAGGAAGACTTTAGAAGGTAATTTTTTTTCTCTTTTAGCTGAAAGCGATTTTATTTCACTCTTAGACGTGACTGAGCATTTTCCTGGTACAAAATCTAAGTTTAGAATAATTTTCCTGGAACGTTCTGAGGGGGCTTCTTCACTGTTTGCTACCTCACACCCTTGGTGATGAGACTCCTTTCCTTGTAGATTACCTGCTTTATTTGTTCTCTCGAAGCTTTTATGCTCTTCTCCATAACCCGACATTCTAAAAGATCCTAAATGCTCATCCAGATATGGGTGTCTTTTCACTCACCCTACTGATCCTTGATGGCCTCTTTCAATTTCAAGACTCAAGTCTCACTCGGCCCTGGATAATTATATTATTTATTTGACTTGGTCTCTCTTTGTGTGACATCTATTAATTAAATGTTAGATCTTCTAGATTAAAACTCTGACCTTCTTATATTTCTTCATATATTTTCTCACTCTATTTTTGTGCTCTAAATGCTGGATGATTTCCTCAGACTTTCCTTTGAAACCTTGCAGTGAATAATTAACACCTGCCCCACCCATCCCATAACACACACAGGCCTATTTCAACTTCCAAGAGCTGATTCTTGTTTTGTAATGGAACCTTTTCCATACTGTGTTTTTTTGTTTGTTTCTGTAAACTTATTGTTTCTGCATTTTCTTACGGAAAATGTTAACTTTTTCTTTTTATTTCTCTAATTGTCTCTGTGTCTGCTGGTTGTTCTTCTTACCCCAATCTTTCTTTCTCACGCTACAGAATTTCCTCAAGTGTCTGGTGATTCTTCGTTGCCTTTTTCCTTGTAGAACGAGGCTGATGGAAGGTCCAGTTGAAGGTGTGCAGAATCGCTGAGTGCTGGCGCAGGATGGAGAGGTGAGAGCAGAGGAGGATGTCTCACACATGGACCTTCCCTGAACCACCCCCTCCCAGGGTTAGCCCGACTTTTGGACAGAAGGCCAGCAGGATCCTATCAGCACAGAATTCATGGGGCCACAAGGCTGGGTGATATCAACCGGGGATTCAAGAAAGTCCAAATGCCATCACCTCCTTGTCTAGATATGGTTTCTTCCTTTCCTGCACCCTTAAAAGAACCACATTTTCTCCATGAAGAAGGGGTCTGTTTGATTCATCTTTATTACCCACCCACCCCCTGTATAGTGCCCTACATAGACGAGGGCCTCAATCAATGAATGCTCAGTGAATGGGGGAATTAATTAACTAACAACACGGCAGACCCAGGAAGGACTCCATGTTACCTTGTCATTTTTCTGAAATAAAAAATTCTTTACACAGTCTTGCTCTTCACTGGAGAATCATAGCTTGAATTCCCATTAACTCACAAATTTTATTTAAGAGGAAAGCACAGAAATGAGAGGATGAAAGCATTACTTTTAATGGAAGATGGCCTCCTAAAAGCAGACAGAGGGCATCGAGTTGGCGCCACAAACATTCCTTCTATTTTAAACCAGAGCCTGAACTCTTTTTAGGTTCCTGATTCAATAATTAAGTTTACTATAAAAAAATAAAGCAGAATAATATAAAAAGATATCCATTGATGACTATAATTCTACTTTGTTTAAAACAGTACAAATTTTTAAGACGAAACAAATAATTTGACAATTAACCTCTTGAGATTTAATTACCAAGTGCTCCTTAGGTCTGGACAGTATAAATAATACATCCAGGAAACAGAATACATTTAAAATGTTAGAACTTTGATACTTGCCCTGATATCAGTTCCCCTACATTAAACCTGGCATATATGATTTCAAACCAAAGCACTCGTTGCCTGCCTGCTTCCTGGCTTCCTGGCTGCAGAATCCACTATCCACCATGGAGACAGACATGGCCAAGGACAGCAACCTGGATTCTTTATCACCTCCTCCTCCTCTCTGCAAGCTGTGTCCCAAAGCCGAATTCAGGCTGGTGGGAAAGCTCTGACCAGCAAGGCCACTGACTGCCCCTGCCTCTCTACCAGCAGCCACATTCCTCACAAACCTTTCAAACCCCTCACCTCCCCTCTTTTAGGGAGACGAGATGAATTTGAGGGTTCACTCTTATCTCCTGGCTGATATCATGTGAAATAAAAACACTCTTCTTGCCATAAGTCTGGCGTTCCAGTTTTACTTGGCCCCTCTTGTGTGCCTGGTAGGGAACCTATGTTTGTAGGTGCTAACACTTTGTGATAGCTAATCTTTAAAATGCGTTCTAATGGATGGCTTTTAAAGCTGCGGAGCAACTAAGGTGCAGACTTTGAAGTGAAGAAAGGAAAGTCTGTAGGATTGTGGCACTCAGAGTTCTCATGGCGTTGGCGGCAGCCGAGAAGCCGAGCCCCTGCTGCCCAAGTGAGTTTCGCTCGTGCACATGGGAGCCGTGGGGAGACTCGCAATTCCCTTCTGGCCATGCTGCTGTCTTCCCCCCTCACGCTGCCTCGGGGCTGTGAGTTCATCGGCAGAGGCAGGCTCCAGGGGCAGGCTTTTGAGGAGTCCTTTCAAAGCCACTCCCGTCTTTTGTCTTATTTTTAAACAGTGGGGTCTGAGATGGGGTGGAAACCAACCCTCTCCACTCCCCCGTAAACTTCTGCTGAATAGAGTCACAAATGTCCCTAAATAATACTTGAAAAAACACAGCCAGGAGATGAGTTTTTCCTCCATACGTATAAACAGAAAGGAGCATCCAGAGAGTCAAAAGGCCCCAGGGAAGACATTCAATTACCAGCAGTAACAAAGGAGACGGGGGCCAACCAGGGGCCAAGGCCTGGTGGAGGGTCCAGAAGGTAGACCACGGACGAGTGAATGGCCAGGAAGGTGACCGAGCTCCCTGGTTTCTCTCTGGCTCACTTCTCCCTCACTCCATCTGTGGGTCCCACAGCCAGGACCCAAATCTGCACAGAGCTGAGTCCTTACATGGCCACGTTATCAGGTCCGCTTGACCTCTATAATGATAGGTGATGGGGTGTCTGAAATCTCACAGAGGCTCCACGACCCTGGTTCATGAACCAAGCCTTGCTGGTCTGATGCCACCATATCACTCCTGCTCTTGGAAGCATAAATTATACCATTTCTATCATAGAAGCCTTTTTTTTTTTTTTTCCCTTAAGTCACCGTTTCTAGGAGATTGCTAAATTCAGCTATGATGGATGACTCTTGAATTCACAACTATCTTAGGAGAGATAAATCTCTCAGTTAGTTATTTACTCAAAAAGAGAACTCTGATAAATGCCTTGCTCTCAGAAGTCACAGATGGGTAATAACGGGAGTAATGTGGGTGGAGAGGATGAAGCACAAAATTAACAGGAGAGAAGCGAGCCAGGGTCGGGGATTTTCAGGGAGGACAGTGAGAGCTGGGGGAAGAGGGCTGGGGGTACGGAACAGCCCTAACTTAGCAGTTCTCCCACCACAGCAGATCCCCAACAACCTCTAAAGCTCTTGCCTGCAGGCAGAGGAGGGGACTGCACAGCTGGTGTGGCTGGAAGGCAGCAGAAAAGGTAAGACTCCAGATAGCGCATTCCTTCCCGCCAGCGAGGGCCAGCGACACTGCGGACTGGGTGCGGCTGGACAGCAGTCTGCCATCCCCTTTTCTGGCTCTGTGACCGTAGTTAAGTGAGGTCACTTAACTTCCTCATGGTACAGTTCCCTCAAGTGCTTATTTCACATGGTGGTTGTGAGATTCAAGTAAGATGATATCTATGAAAACATAAACTACTAGATTATATACGAGTATATGAATTTATTGTGCAAAACTTCATCTGCAGTGGCTCTCTATTGAATTTGTCATCCGGCACCCTCTCCCCAGGGTGGTGCTCTTGTGTGGCTTTGTTGGGACCATCAATCACAGCATTAGTATTAATTGTCCTCTTTGTTCATTCTTTTGCAAGGATCTTCTGAAAATGACATGTTTTTAAGTCTCCAAAAGACTCTGGCTCTACCACCTGTGCAGAGCCCGGGGCTCAGGAACACTGGGCTGTCATCCCAGCTGAGTTCCAGATTCACTGTCCTAGTTAGACAAGTCAACTCGCACGCCTCCAATTCCCTGGCATCTGTTCTGGATCTGTGGATCTCTCCCTGATCCAGCACCTCCCAGGAAGATGTCTAAATAATGAACGGTGGACGTACTTGACGTTCCTTGGAAGAAACACATTCCAGGTAGAACTGACACAGCTGACTATTGGATGTAGATGCTGAGTGAGGAGCGAGGACGACTCGAGGGTTTCCAGCTGGAGCAGAGGGAACGGAGGTCCTGTCTGCGGAGAGGCAGAACTCGAGGAAGAGCAGGATTTGGGTGGGTTTTCCAGAGAAGAAATAATTATAATCTCCAGGATGTATTTTTATGTCAACGTGTACTCAAATTACTGAGCAGGTGGCAAGTTCTCGGTGTAAAATATCTGCGTATATGTTACTTCACTGAATTAATCTTTTCCCCTCAAATAATGGATGGAAACTACCTCCACATCACTAGAAAGCCGGTGCTGCTGGTTTTCCCAGGGGAGAGAGAGGCGTGATGGGGGGTGGTAGCCGGTGATGTGCCATCTGTGTTTATTTCCCCTGGGTACAAACTCTGAGGGACGCCAGCGACACCTGCACCACTGACAGGTTCATCCCTGTGTCACGTGGGCAAGGCTGAGGAAGAACCAGGGGGACTGGGACAGCAGAAGAAGCCCCCATAGAAAAGCAGATAAGAAATGTGGTACAGAAGTGACTTTAAGTGACTTATTTTATCAAGTTCCCTTCAATCATCTAGCTAATGCCCCAAAAGGTGTTTGCTAAGTCTGCAATTAGAGGAAAACAAATTCTGCTGACAAAATAACGTGAAGGGCTATGCACGTGTATAGCGTATGTTTAGTGTGTTGTGTGCTATGTGTGTAGTATGTGTCTTGTGTGTCATGGGTATAGTGTGTGTGTAGGGTGTGTGTGGTGTGTGTGGTGTTGGGTGTAGAGTGTGTGTGTAGTGTGCATGTGTGGCATGTATCATGGGTGGGGTGTGTGTGTGTGTGATATACACGGCGAGGAGGGTGAGTTGAAAGGGGCCAGTGGGAGAACTGGAGCCACCTGGCCGCAGAGCAGCCCAGCTCGCAGGTGGAGACTTCCCGGCTCCAGCCCTGGCGCCGGGCTGTGGCCCGCACACCTGTGAGCGGTGGGAGCCGGTGTCAGAGGGCGGGAGGCCTGTGAAAGCACACAGATGGACTCACAGGTGGCGATCAGTACAACGCTTTGCAAAACGAGCTTAAGAGGAGGCACCACGCTGAGACGTGGGCAGTCAGAACAAACCAGGATGGAAACGTGGAAGCCTCCAGCTGGGGCACCGGGTCCACCCAGCGAGGCTGCCACACCAAAGGCACACACTCTGCCTGGCTCCCAGCCCCACGAGTGCAAGCCCCATAATGTCTGCTCACCCTCTGGTCTCACTGTCCCCACAAACACCCTACACTCCCACCACTCCTACAGCTCCAGTGGGACTTCGTCATGTCTGACTCTTCCTGCAATCCTCAACCTTCTCCCTTCCCTCCCCCAAACCCACCTGGCTTCCAGGCCAAGCCTGGTGTCCCTTTCCGTGCTAATATCCCCTGACTCCCTCCGAAAGCCCTGCAGTTACAGGACTTTCTGTGCTGCCAACCGTGGCCTCTCCCCTCTCCAGTTTAGCACGTACCCACACACTCTTAAAGTGTCTGCTGTCAGATCCACCTGCCTCATCTCCACAATTAAATAAGAAATGTTGAGGCGAAGGAGCTAAGTCTCAAATCAGTGTTATGGCCCCACAGCACCTCCTGGCCTGGTGCTGAGCGCACAGTTGCCATGGAGAGTGTGGATGGATGTCCATTCATCGTGAAAGCACGTTTCGCTCCACTGGCAGGTCCAGTCCGCTTTCAGAGGAAGGCCCTCCATGGGGCCTCGCCAGCTCCACCACTGGGGCCAGCCGCCCGCTGAACCCCTAGATCCTGGCCCTGGGTGGCGTGTCTTCCCGCAGGGGCCTGGAGAAGGTTTCATGAGGGCTCGTTTCCACCTGTCACTTGCTGTTCGAATGAACAACCGTCTGGAAGGCTCCTGCTTCTTTGTTCTGAAAAGGTGCAGCCAAAGAAAGGAAAAAATGCAGAGGAAGGCAGAACTTAGGTTCTAGAAAGCTGTGAAACAGGGGGCTCGGCGGGATTTGAGGGGAGCCCAACTGACGTTCCGCCATCAGCAAACATCATTTAGGGAGCTCCCGGGGAAGGCTCCAGAAAGGGGGGGGCCAGGGGGTGGGGAGGGGCCACTCGACGCAAACGCATTGGCCAGAAGCAGGGCCCCTGGCAGGAACTGCGGGGCGGGTTTTGCTGGAGGAGATGAAACAGTGAAATGAGCTGCCACGTAGCAAGTTAGGGTCCCAGCGGGAAGGACTCACCAAGACCTGAGCGGACCATCTGTGAGGGGTCCGCTTATGTGGGGCCGAGAGAGCCGGGAGGCCTGAAATGAGAGATCCCGCCTCACTGGGTACCCGGGGTCGCAGGACCGTGAAGCCCAGAGGGACAGCCGCCGGCGGAGCCTGAAGATGGGCAACCCCCTTCTCCATTCTGGCCGCGGACTCCTCCCGAGTCCCGTAAGTCCGGGGTCCCGAACTGAGCACCGAGGTGCTGGGGCCTCAGGGGCCTCACAGGGTGCCGCTGGCCGCTTGGAATGTTCTGGGGGATGGGGGGACCCAGCGACAGCGCACAGCTGGCGAACGGCGCGCGCGCGCGGCCTGTTCAAGTCACCGGCCTCCTGTACCGGACGGCGCTGCCTCATCTTTGCAAAGCTGGGTTGTGGCGTTTGCTGTGATAAAAAGCAGGGACCACGTGAAAATCAGCGTGGAACAGGAAGCGAGAATCCAACCTCATTCCCTGGTGAAGTGCCCAAAGCGCAGACACCCCAGAAGTAAATCATTACGGTTAAGAATAACAAAACAATATTATTGTTTTCAGTGTATGTGTATTAATTTGTCTAGTAGATACTGAGTTGTTAAGACAAATACTTACTAGGTTGTTTATTAATAAATGGAACTGCTGGTTCTTTTGGCCTGAGGGCTCGATGAAATGTACTGAGACGCAAGGTGCCCTGTCCCCAGGCTTTGGGACATGCCGCCCTGAAGTTTCATCGGAGGAGATCATGGCTAAGCCCCTTTCTGGTCGAATTATGGATTCCTTCCAGCTGCACCTTTTCGGGAAGGCCCGCTCTGGAGAAGTGGGTGCAGGAAAGAAGAGGTGAAGCAATCTCACTGTCACAGAAGCAAGTGGGGTGCAGCCCCCACTGCCCACCTTCCTCTGAGCCCCTCCTTTTCCCTCTGGGAGGCAGCCCCTTCACTCCCCTGGGGCATCCGGGTATTAATTCTCCTCCACCATTTGCCCTCCTTGGGTTAATGCAGTAGGTTGAGTACGGTTAGGGGTGTGCCCCCCGAATTCATATGTTAACTCCCAACCCCCAGTGTGTGTGGGGGGGTCTTGGGGGTGATGAGATCATGAGGCCGGAGCCCTCATAAATGAGATTGATGCCATTTTAAAGAGACCCCAGAGGGTTCCCATGCCCCCTCTGCCCGGGAGGACACCACAAGAAGACAGCCATCTATGAATTAGGAAGCAGCTTCTCACCAGACACAAACCTGCCAGTGTCTTGACCTCCAGAACTCTGAGAAATAACTGTTTGTGGTTTAAACCATCCAGTCTGTGGTATTTTGTTACAGCAGCTGGAACGCACCTAGACAAGTAGCTACAATGCATCGAGCACTGAGTGAGGTTCTGGGGACACAGAGAACGACCCAGTGGGTTCTCAGGCAAAACTGTGTGGTGGGAAGGGGCGTCAGGCCCTGAAGAGCGTGAGGAGGGCCAGTGGAGTCTCTGGATCACAGGCCGTGGCAAAACTGGGGCTTATCTGTACCCTGAAATCCCCGGGCAATATACATCCCTGAGCGAGGTCACAGAAACAGCGGCCACGCGTCCTCCACCCCAGGCCTCTGTCCAGGCCCTCAGCAATCAGCCCGGCCCCCTCTCAGCCTCTGTCCATTTCCCTCCTACCCAAAGCCTCTGCGGGGTCAGACTCCTCTGTTCACTCGCTGGCCCTCAGGTTCCTGTTCTCACCTCCACGCTTTGCCCGCGCTGCCCTCCCCACCGTCTGTGTCATCCCGGCCAGCTCCTGCCAGCCTCCCTGGCCAGGGCCCGCCCTTCCCAGACAGTGTGCCATGTGAGTGCTTCCTCAAACGTTCCACCTTAGCCTTCAGGTTTCTCTAATTGCTTCACAATCTAAACCTCAGCTCTCAAAGAGATTGTGGTCCTGGAGATGGATGTCGTCCGCTGTTTAAGTCCCACAGCGAGAGGCGGATTCTGCAGGCATCTTTGAGATGATGAACCAACACCTGAATTTAATGGGAAGCAAAGAATCCAGATGATCAGAGCTCACATTTAGAACAGGAACTGGCACACAGCAGGTGGTACAAAAGTATTTTCTGCATACTAACTCATTTAATCCTCCCAAGAACCCAATGAGACATGCTCAGGTAGGGACGTGGCAGCACCAAGGTGACAGGTCACAGCGCTCCAAAGTGGCAGAGCTGGGATGTGAACTCAAGCGGGCTGGCTCCGAGGTCCGTGTTGTTTCCCATTATGTTCTGCTCCCAGCTTGATTATTCATCTCAGGTGCAGCCCAAATTAATCTGTATGAGATATATGCTGGCTGCTGAGAGTTTTAGAACTAAGTATTATTTACAAACGTAGGAGCTCCCTTCTGTTAGAATCTCTTGATGTAATGTTCTCTTTCTTTCCCCACTACAACTCTTTGTTCTTCATTCTGAGTTAACATTATTTTTGGAAGTAGGCAGAATACACATATGTCTATGCAATTTGACCTCCAACTAATATGTTCGTTTATTCATCTATTCAGCCAACACTTGTTGAACACTTACTGTGCACCGCTCACTCTGCTAGAAGCTAGAGATGTGAGTAAAGCCGTGTATTTTGCCTCATGGATGCCCGATTTGGGTGTCAACTATATTAATAGCTACCACTTGGTGTTGAATGTTCCACGTGCGTCATCGCATTTAATCCCCATAAGAAGCCTAGAGGACGGGTAGCATTAGTACACTGATTTGACAAATGAGGAAAGCAAAGCCCAGGGCAATTAAAGAAGCTGCCCAGCATCACAGAGACGTTAGTTACAAGGCTGCCATTTGACCCGACGTATGACTGACCCCAGCACTCCGGGCTCAGCCTCGCTGCCTGCTGAGAGACTCCTCCTGGGTGGGGGGAGGGCTGCGCCTCTCTGCATCGGCCCTGGTGCTCTCAGTGGTGTGAAGAAAGCGCTCTGAGAACCTGCAGGTTGGAGTGAGCGATGCCGCCAGACGGGCGCACGGGTTTCCAGGATTTGGGATCATTCGCTCTTGAAGGTTTCAATGTCTCGCTGGTGAAATAGCAGTGAGTCCTCAGACATTCAAACCCTGTGCATACAGGGTCTCGGTTTGTACATGTACCTGCCGCTTCCAATTTCATCTTCCTGCCCCCAGATCCAAACCTAGGAGGCGTACAATGGCCAGAGACACCACTGTAAAGGAAAACGAGTTCCTAAATTGCAGTCTAGATGGCATCATTCTGCCTGAGCTCTGTGCCTCTTTCTCTCCCACAGAGTAACTGGATAGTTCTCAAAATAGTGCATTGTTAAGTTATGTTCCGTGCCACTTCGTTAGACAGAAGTTACATCCCACTCCAAGACACCTTCTGAACCAGCAGGGCCACAGGACGGGGACCAAGTGCAGTGGGAGGCCTCACGTTCAGCAAGAATTTCCCGCAATGGGCCGGGAGGCAGATGTCTGTGTAGCAGTGTCTACACCAGCGCACAGCTGGGGCTGCGAATGAAGCCACTGCCCAAGCAGCTCAAGTTGGGAGGCACACTGGAGCAGGAAGACTGAAGGGAAGTGTAAAGATGTTGTGAAATGACAGGTCTTCTGTAGGTCTGCAAGCCCAGCCATTTTTGCAATCCCTAGTCGCTAGTCCCTCAGAGCGATGGTTCGCTCAGATTAGCCGCATGTCCCGTCAGGGTGCATCAAGGGAAGAGCCCCAGAAAGGTGGCCCCAAGTGAAGACTCCACACCCTTCACCGTAACACCACCCTGTTGGGGGCTGCGGAAGCCAGAGCTGAGGGATTTACATCTCTCGTTCACTTCAACTCTTTCCTGACTCCACTTGTTACTGGCATGCTTTCTCTTCAAGTGATTTCACTCACCTGTTGGCCCTGTGACTGCAGGTGGGCCACGAGCACGCGGAGAACCAGGACTGCGCCTGTCCTCTCTCCCTCCCTCCTTCAGGATCTGGCTCCATGATGCTGCCGTATCCAGAACTGATGCTCCATAAACACAGCTGACGGCAACTACAGCTTCCCCTCCCCACCTCCCTGTGATGCCACCACACGCCAGGTTCTGTTTCTTCAGTAGCTGTATAAACAGTGCCTCCCCAACAGGCAAAGCCCCACTAGCAGTCTGTTCCTGGCAGCTGCTGGGACCGGGAACATAAACACAGTCACTGAAACTACCACCACCCCCTTGGGATCAGCCCCTGGGCCTCCCTCGTTGAGGAGAGGGGAGCTCAGTTAAAGGCACAGACCCTCCTAGCTTTCGCAGGAAGACTCTGAGGCTGGCCGGTTGCTCTCCTTCCTGCTCCCTCACTCTCCCGCTCTCACTCTCCAAAAACACAGAGGTCCAGGCTGCAAGGGCGCCTGCTCGAGCCCTCCTAAGCTTGTGCTGGGGCAGGGAACAAGTGCAGGAGGGCAAAGACAGGGGAGCTGGGCTCTCTGACTGTGGAATGCCACGTCTTCAGTCACAGATGTGTGAAAAATGGTGTTATGGGCTGAACTGTGTCTCCCAGAAGTCCCCTAACACCCAGCACCTCAGAATGTACTATATTTGGAGATAGAGCCTTTAAAAAGGTAATTAAGGTAAAATGAGGTCATGTGGGTGGGCCCGATCCAATAGGACCGGTGTCCTTATAAGAAGATGAGATCAGGACACAGACACTCGCAGAGGAAAGACCGTGTGAGGACATGGAGAAGGTAGCCATCTGCACGCCAAGGAGAGAGGCTTCAGGAGGAACCGACCCTGCCCTTGATCTGGGACTTCCAGCCTCTTCCTGTGGGACTAAGCTTCCCGTCTGTGGCACCTGGAGCCGACCAACACAGGTGGGCTCCAGCAAGAGAGGGCGGAGCCTCAGCATCTGTTCTGATGTCCCCATCATGCCTTTCTGCCCGTGGCTTCTGCCGCCAGCACTGATGCTGTCATACCTGCCAATACCCAGTCTCCTGAGGTACCCGGACAGCTTGCTCGCAAAGCAAACTACACTCAACTTGAAATTCTCTAAGTCAGTGTGACAAAGGAGATTTCCAGGAGGGCCATCGGGTGACTAAATGACCCTGTTTTCCCAAGACAGCTGTGCCTTACTCCTGTGGCCCCGGCATAGTGATTCATAGTGTCTCCTTTCACTCTCTTATCCTGGTTTGGATGACAAATCATTTGACGAAGTTATTTTACATACTTGTGGCTATACACACTTCTGAGGGTCAGATTACTAAGTTAATAATAAAAATGAATTAATCATTCTACTCACTTACTGAATACCAACACTCAGTTTCTCTTTAGTGGATTAGGGAATGTGGTACGTGACCTTAATCACAATATTTTGAAATTCTTTTTTTCCCCCCAAATACTGCTAGGTCTATTATTACAATTGAGTTTCATGCAAGAAACGCAGGAAGACAAATCCCTCTTTTCTAGAAGATTCTTGGACAAGAATAGGTTCCATCAAAAGTCTTTGGGGTCTTGTCTTAGGTGTCAAATTAGCAGGGTCAGAACTGACGTTTTGTCTTCACTGCACTTCCAGGAGAGTTCAACATTAATTATTCTTTCTCTGGGGGATTGTGGGTGGGAGGCAGAGGGAATCAGTGTTTTTTCTTTTTATTTGTTTGTTGGTTGATTTTTGGATATATATTTGAAAATAAACAACAGGGAACTAAAGACAGCAGATCTCACCCTGACGGACTCAAGTGTGGGAAGAATGCTTCTCTTCTTTCCCTTCTGGAAAAGGAAGGGAAGGGAAAACTCAAGCCCAGACACAGAATTGGCCAGTTTTTCCCTTTGGCCTCTTTTCTCGCCCCCCGTTTTACTTCTTGATGACTTGGGGACTGTTTGTATCTTAGTCTGTTCAGGCTGATATAACAGCCACTATATAATAGACTAGGTGGTTTATAAACAATAAAATTTATTTTTCACCATTCTGGAGCTGGAAGTCCACGATCAAGATGCTGGCAGATTTGCTGTCTGGTCGAACCTGCTTCCTGGTTCACAGATGGCACCTTCTTGCTGGGTCCTCACATGAGGAAGGGGCAAGGGAGCTTTCTTGGGCTCATTAACAAGGGCACTGAGTCCATTTGTGAGGGCTCTGCTCTTACAACCTGATCGATTCCCAAAACCCCACCTCCAAATACCATCGCTTTGAGTATTAGGTTTTCAATATATGAATTCTGGAGGAACAGAAACGTTCAATCTACAGCAGCCTGTGTGCAGGACCCTACTGAGTTGAAGCCGTTAAACGGTTCTCTACTGCCATTCTTCTGTTGTTTCAAATTGCAGAGGGAGGAAGGAAGGTCAGGTTTGTATTAGCTCTGAGTTAAGGAGCAGCCCTGAGTAAAAGGTGAGTGGCAAGGAGGCAGGCACAAGATCCTGATGCCCCTCTACTTTATAAGGCAGTGAAGCCAGGAGAGAGCAGATGTGTCGCTGTGGTGATGGATGGCCCAGGAGCGCTCAGTCTTGTAGCCAGCTGGCATGAGAGATGGCCTTTGACAAGAGTGGTTAATAATTACTTGAAGGAAAGCAGTTTTCAGAATGAGGAACATAATGTTCTAATGAAGTATTTGATTCCTATGAACTTAACTAGAAATTGAACAACAAGCCTGTCCAGAAAAGGGTGAGAAATCTTCAAGAGCAACAAACTGGAGGAGAGAAGAAAATATGACCATGTCAATAGAGGGAGCTGAGTCAAAGTTGCAAGATAGATTATGTGCAATTTTTAACAGCTTTATTCGGTGTAATTTAACACCTGTAAGTGTACAATTTAATAATTTTTAGTAGATTTGTAGAGTTGAGCCATCATTACTACAGTTCAGCTTGAGAACAATTCTATCACCCCAAAAAACTTCCCATGAGCCTATTTGTTGCCAATCAACTCTCCCATCCCAATAAACACCAATCTGCATTCTGGTTCTATAAATTTACGCTTAATAAGGAGTCTTTGTGCCTGGCTTCTTTCAATTAACATGATTATTTTGAGGTCCATCCATGTTGTGGTATGTATCAGTATTTCATTCCTTTTTATTGTTGAATAGTGTTCCATTGTATGAACATATCAAATTCTGAATTCACCAGCTTATAGACATTTGAGTGGTCTCCAGTTTGGGGCTATCATGAATAATGCTATGAACATTCATGTGCATAAGTCTTTATAAGACATATGTTTTCATTTCTCTCAAGTAAATTCCCAGGGGTCTTATAGGAATTTAGTGGGTGTGAAGTGGCTGTAATTTCATTGCCTTAATGATAAATGGTGTTTAGCACATCTCCATGTGCTTTTTAGCCATTCATATGTCTTCTTTGGAGAAATGTCTACTCAAGTCTTTTGCCCATTTTCTAGTTGGGTTGTGTGTTATTATTGAGTTGTAAGAGCTCTTTATTTTTTCTGCATACCAGTCCTTTATCAGAGGCATTATTTGCAAATCTTTCTCACAGTCTGTGACTTGTCTTTTAATTTTCTTAATGATGAGTTTTGAAGGACAAAAGTTCTATACTTTAAGTACTTAAATTTAAAACCTTAAATTCCAGAGCCACTGCCAGCTATTGCTACTTTCTATGATATCTCACTGTCCTCTGTTTGGTTCCTGAGCTTTTTTTTTTTTTTACCAAAGTGAGCAATTTCCCTCATTAAACTCCTTCTGGTTAAGAACTACAGTGGTTTCCGTTTTCCTGGTCGGACCCCGACTAACACACCTATAAAGCCCTGATGTTTTCTTTGCTCCTGATAATGGCTCTTTCTCCATGGGGTCTTTCTGCGAGGAACGATCTCCCCAATTCCTTATCCTTTCCTTCAACCTCCCCCACCTCCCCACACACTCTTTACCAAGCAAACTTTTATTCATTATTTATATCTCAGATCAATGGTCATTTCCCTCATTTGTCTTCTTGACCCCCAGTCTAAGTCAGATTTCTTATTCTTCCACAAACGTTAGCTCCATGAAAGAAGGGACTCTTTCTACTCATCGTTATAGTCCCCATCACTCAGCACTATGCCTGGCATGCAGGAGAAGCTCAATAAATTGGATTGAATGAATGAATGAATGAATATGCAGTAGTTCAATGAGTCTTTGAAGTTGACATCTCATACCTTAGAAATATGGGAGTGAGAGAGAGAGCTCTTGAGACAAGGAACACTGAAGAACTCGACTTAACAAGGTAAAAGGAGCCCTCTCCAGGGCCAGAAGCTGTTTTCATGTTAATTGATTGACAGCTTCTGAAAAGCCTGGATGACAGAGGTTTTGAAGGACCTGGGACTCTAGAAATGAAGAGACAGCTACTCAAGAGCAGGATTGTGAGCTTCAGTTGCATTGGACTAAGATCCGGATCAGATACGAATGAGGGTGTCCTGGTGGCAGGAATCACAGGGAACTGGAACAAGGATGCATGATCTGCAGTTGTACATTGTTCTCCTTTCTATGTGGAACATGCCTCTGTTGTAGACTGAATGTATGTGTCCGCCAGATTCACGTGTTGAAGCTCTACGCCTAGTGTGGCTGTATTTGGAGTAAGGAAGTCATTAGAATTAAATGAGGTCATGGCGTGGGGCTCTGATCTGATAAAATTAGCGTCCTTATGAGAAGAGATATCAGAGAGCGCTCTCTCCACCCCACCCCCTACCCCCACCTGCACGCCTGCTGTGTACACACACTGAAGAAAGGCCACATGAAGATAGCAAGAATATGGCTATCTACAAGACAGAAAGAGAGATCTCTCACCAGAAACAAAATTAGCCAGAATCTTGATCTTGGACTTCTAGCCTCTAGAACTGTGAGAAAATAAATTTCTGTTGCTTAAGCTACCCAGTTTATGATGTTTGATAGCAGCCCAAACTGACTAATACAGCCTCCCGTTTCCCCAACCTTCAGTAAATTCTACTATACACAATGCCTTGATTCAGTGAGGAAGCGAGTTTGTGTCTTTCCTTGAGTGGCAAAGTGAGGAGAAAAAATAGCATCCTGCAGAACAATGATGACAGTGGCCTACACTGATGGAGTACTTAATAAGCCCCGGGGCCAGGGCTAGGTACTTTACGTGTATCAGCTTCGTTCATTCTCACAAGAACCCCAAGACATGGGATCAGGAACCAATGCACACAATGATTGGTTGTTTACCCAAAGTCACGCGGTTAATCTATGGTGGAGCTAAGGTGCAAACTCGGGCAGTGGAGTTCCAGAGCCCATGCCCCGCCTCACAATGACTCTCAGAAGCACAAACTGGAGGGGCAAGTCAGAGGACAGAGGAGAAACAAGGAGCAGGACTTTGGAGGATGAGGTGACAAATGACTTAGTCCACCTAATTCTGATCCTACCATTTGCTGAGACAGGTTTGGGAGGAGTAGAAGAGAAAGTGTCAGCTTCTTCGTAACATATTGAAAGTCTGTTCTAGCTGTCCCTTCTGCTTATCTGGCATCCATCTCGGCTCCTGCCGCATGTGGTGGAAATAAATGAAGGCCAACCAAATGAGAACTGGCGAAGGCTGTTCATTCAAAGGTTACTGTAGCACCGGGGTCAGCCACCACCACCTGTGGTTGTCACGGACCCAAAGGCAGGCAGAGGATGGGACAGCTTCATAGTGGGAAAAGGGGGCCTCAGCTGCACCTGTTGGAGGCCGTGGACCAGCGAAGCTGGAGGTAGGCTAACTAGAAACGGGGCGTCCTATATGATTAGTTAGAGGTGTATTTTTGGCTTTCTCTGTTTGGTCTTAATTTTGAAGTGGGAACAAAAATTAAGGAAGCTGGCAGTTATTAATCAGGTCCTGGCCATTTCAGGCCCATTGTTAGTAGGGGCTAGTGTATGGCTTCCTGAGCTCGTTGCTAGAAATAGTGCTCTGACTTCCTGCAAGTCTGACTTATAGATAGTCGGCTGGCTTCCTGGCTGGCCACTGTAGGTAACGGGTTAGTTTTCTGGGCTGGCTGCTTAAGACTGTGGGTCAGAGTTCTGCTTTTCCGTATGATCTTGCCATTGCCTGTATGTTCCGTTTCTCAATGCTGAAGGAGAGGATCTACCATTGGAGACTGATTTCTTCCAGCATCTTTTGCCTTGAGTGAGAACCTCCTCCTTAGATCAGTGGTTCTCAGCCAAGACTGCACATTAGGATCTCCTGGGAGTTGAGAGAAAACACCAGTTCCGAGGGCTTACCCCCAGGCTGATTAAGGAGAGATCTCTGGCCCAGGGCTCAGGCTTCAGTAGGTTCTAAAACTTCAGGTGATTCTTCAGGAGGAAACAGCCAGGCCTACGAACGACTGACTGCTCTGAAAGGCAAAGACGGCCCAGGCTGAGATAGAAAGGACTTTCTCAAGTGTCAGTATGCAAACAAGCCACTTGGGGATTTTGTTTAAAATGCTGCTTCTGATGAAGGAAGAGAAATTAGATTCCTCATCTCTAATGAGCTCCCAGGTGATGTGATGCTGTTGGTCTTCTGGCCACACTTGACATAGCAAGGGACCAGCATTCGGCTCAGAGAAGGAATAATTAAAGGAAAACTGTGACCAGATCTTCACGCTCCCCAGGACAGTCTACTTGGAGCTGGCGTTACCCGTGAGATGTTGTAGAAAAATCAGCAATGAGGCATCCGGGGATCTGAGTTCTGTCTCTGGGGAAATAAAAAACTGTGTGCACATTCTTGGGTAAGTACCATAAACTTTCTAAGCCCCGGTTTCCAAATACATTGTATAGGTGGTTTATACTAGACAATGTTTACAGAATAAAAATAATTATAATTAATATTTTAATGTTTACTATGTGCACACAATATGCCAGCATTTTACTATAAGAATTATTTAGGATAATAAATGTAATCTTGTGAGGGTTGCCATTAAATACAGGACACCAGTTAAACTTAAATTTCAGATCAACAACAAATAAATGTTTAGTTTGATTATGCCCTGTGCAATATTTGGAACATATCTGTACTAAAAAAGTGCTCATAGCTTATCTGGAATACAAATTTACCAGGGCTTCCTGTATTATTATTATTATCTCTTTTTTGGTGAGGAAGACTGGCCTTGAGCTAACATCTGTTGCCAATCTTCCTCTACTTTGTATGTAGGATGCTGCCACAGCATGGCTTGATGAGCAGTGCATAGCTCCGTGCCCGGGATCTGAACCTGCAAACCCAGGGCAGCCGAAGCAGAGCATGTGAACTTAACCACCACACCACTAGGCCAGCCCCACAGGGCATTCTGCATTTTTATCTGTTAAATCCAGCAACCTGAGGAAGTCTATATCCACTCTATAGATGAGGACACTGGTTCTGAGATCACTCAGTTAATAAGTGGAGGAGTTGGTCTTTGAAGACACACAGTTTCCCTCTAAGGCCAAGATTCTTAGTGCTGTCCTCCCTCCCTTAGAATGCTGAAACTGGTTGAGGCTGTCACACTACCATAAGATGGGGGACGTTAGTAAGGTGATGGAAACAGGAACATCATTACCTGTTTGAAGGCATTGCCATGGAGGTTTATGTTGTTCTTGGATTCGTTCATGAGCCTTTCCTTGTTTGCAATGGGTCGACCTCAGAGCCTTGCTTGCTCAGCAATGATTAGGATGGGCCCGATGGATAGACCTCTGTTCTGTCTAAATCTGGGTTCAAGTATTGCTCTGTGTCTCTCTAGACCTCTGTCTGCAGTTTCAGAAAGAGGGCCCTCTCTTCTCCACAATTTTGTTGCATGCTGATTACAATATGAGCCTTTTAGTTTGGGTAATTTTTATTTAAAATCTTGGTGTACAGTTTTCCCTTGAGTTCATTTCCCTTAGGAGATGCGTATCTTCTATTGTATAAAGAAACATGGGGATTCTGGCGTTTTTATGTGAACCCGTATCCAGCATCTGTTTTTGCTCACATTCAGTGCCCCATCCCTCACACCAACATGAACCCAAACTGTGTCCTCACTTTCCAAAATAATTTCTGAGAGGACCTCTTCTTCCTCTTTCCTCTCCTCTATACTTCACTTCTCCCCTGGGTTCCAGCAGAGACTTCTACCTGATGCTCAGGTCTCCAGTTTCTTCCTGCTAAAAATAACAGGTATGGGATGCATGGTCTGGATGTGGGAAGGATGCAACCACCTTCAGAGAAATTTCTCCCTTCTGTCGCCTTGCTCCAGCTTTCCCTTGCAATCAACCCCAAGCTAGAATGCCCTCTCCCCTTCTTCACTTGGGAGAGGAATGTCTCAAGGGAGTGTGGATTGCTTTAGGGGTGGTCTTTCTTTCTGGTAATCTCAACAAATCATTCTCCAACCATCCCAGAGTCTGGAAGACTATCATCGATCACCCTTGGACTAGGCGCTCACAGTCTTGACTCCATGGCTGCCTGATTTGTTCTTGCGTACTGCTTTTAATAAATGTTCTTTTGCCTTATCCCTGGCATGAGTGGATTTCACAAGTTTATGAATGTGCTTTGTTAGCTCTGAAACATCCTGAAATCTAAGTTCTGCTCACTGGATCTCCATCTTGTTTAGTTAATCCATTGCCAGGCCCCTGCAGAATATCTTAGAGTCACCAAAAACGGGTCCTGTTAGAACTCTAGAAGTCATGTCAAGATCTGGTACACCACCCTACATCCTGCCACTAGGTGGACAAAAGCAGACCTGCCTCTCACTAGACCTGCATCACTAAGTAATTTTCCCTATGTTATCACTTAATAATGAAAGAAAAACTCCCAAGAGAAAGACAAAGATTGGGATCCACTTTTCTAGACACTTGTGAAGTTAATTGGGATAGCATTTGTGCACAGTAGATCTTTAAAGTGGCCTATATCATTGCGAGAAAGAGTCCTCAAACAACCTCAAATAAATTATTAACCTATTTGCTGACCATTTCCCTAAAAGACACCAGCTTTTCATTACATGTGAGGTGAGCAGGAAACAGAGAGGTTCACCACAGTGGATTGAGGCTTATGGGAAGAAAAAGGCAAAATCTAGGTCCAGATTGATCACCGAGTTAAGAAGGGAGACAGACAGGAGGGGCAACAAACTGAGGTGATGGGAGGATTGCCGGCCAGGATGGGGCAATAAGGCAATCATAGAGGAGAGGACTCCAGAGTACTGGTGGTGGTTTAGGAAGGCAAACAGTGTGAGGAAATCCAGTTAGAGGTCAATGTCTCAGCAGGGGAGTGAGGAACAGTTGTTGGGGAAATTCCAACAGGTAAATCAATGGTCTGCATCAGGAATTTGGGACTGGATTTGCGGTTCAGAGGCAATGTCAAACCCCAGTCTTAGAAATCAGAATGAGATTGCTGGCCACGTGAAGCCACAACACTTGAATCTTCTGAAACAAATTGGCATCTACCTCAGACCTGAACTGTCATTTTAGGAAGACTGTGCCCCAAAGTGATGATTTCACAGTTGTAGAAAGGGTATTTTCATATCACTTTGCAAAGTAGTTTTCATTTTCATCAGACGGCTATTCCTCTAAGTGAATCATGTTCATTTTCTCTTCCAGGTTTCCCTGTATATGTAAGAAACAACATGTCATGGCTGTTAATATTTTGACTCCATTAGCAGTGGAAGATCTTTGCAAATAGTTGAATGGTATCAGTTTTATATCATTGTAATCAGATGCTTCCAAAAGGAAATCAGCTTAATAAATTGTAATCAGGGCTCAAGTTTTCTCTTCTCATCCAGAAATCAAAGAAAAACTTTTGAGAGTTTATCCTGTCAAAACTGAAATAGCTGACACTATTCTGAAAGCTTTTCCAAATTCAGTTTAAAGATAAACATTAAACATAAAATTTTTTTGCTTTTGTGGTCGTATTACAAATTTTGGTAGGGCAGAGTGACATTGTAAAATCAACATTTTACTAAATTACAAAAACTGTGACAGCTTCTATTTTGATGGGTAAAATATTGCAACTTATTTGAATGTGCCTGTATATGTGGGGGGTGGGTGGAAAGAGAGAGGCAGAGACAAAGACAGAGACAGAGACAGAGATGAAGACTAACTGAACTACAAAATTTTTTGAGAAAAACCTGATATGGGACACAATAAACATACTTTAGAGTGATGTCAGCAACATGGTGGAGTGAGCTGTTCCCTTTATCTCTCCCCCTTTGAACTACAACTAAATGGACATTCATTGACCAATGGAGGATATCCACACAGCATAACAGGATGTGTGAGAGATACATGCAGCTATAGATCTGAAGGTGGATGGACTGGGCCTCCAGGAAGTAGTGGAGATAGGTGAGTACCCCCCAACCCTTCCCTGGCAGCCCTGTGTGCATGCATGAATGCTTTCCCAGCCAAGAGTGCCCCTA